>NC_047022.1:32438253-32752926 GCF_902652985.1 Pecten maximus
TCGTCGTGCGCCGTGCGCCGTCCGCCGTCCGCCGTGCGTAAACTTTTCACATTTCAATCTTCTTCTCAAGTTCCACCAGTGGGATTAAGCTGAAACTTGCCTGAAATGATCCTGAGATGGTCCTGACCAAGTGTTGTTATTTTTCGGGTCAGTCCGAAATCCAAGATGGCCGCCATAGCCGCCATTTTGAAAACACATTTTAAACTTCTTCTCAAGTTCCACCAGTGCTGTTGGGCTGAAACTTGCCTGAAATGATCCTGAGATGATCCCGACCAAGTGTTGTTATTTTTCGGGTCGGTCCGAAATCCAAGATGGCCGCCATAGCCGCCATCTTGAAAAACACATTTTAAACTTCTTCTCAAGTTCCACTGGTGCCATTGAGCTGAAACTTGCCTGAAATGATCCTGAGATGATCCCGACCAAGTGTTGTTATTTTTCGGGTCGGTCCGAAATCCAAGATGGCCGCCATAGCCGCCATCTTGAAAAACACATTTTAAACTTCTTCTCAAGTTCCACTGGTGCCATTGAGCTGAAACTTGCCTGAAATGATCCTGATATGATCCCGACCAAGTGTTGTTATTTTTCGGGTCGGTCCGAAATCCAAGATGGCCGCCATAGCCGCCATCTTGAAAAACACATTTTAAACTTCTTCTCAAGTTTCACCAGTGCTATTGAGATGAAACTTGCCTGAAATGATCCCGACCAAGTGTAGTTATTTTTCCGGTCAGTCCGTAATCCAATATGGCCGCTGAGGCCGCCATCTTGAAAATCACATTTTAAACTTCTTCTCAAGTTCCACCAGTGCTATTGAGCTGAAACTTGCCTGAAATGATCCTGATATGATCCCAACCAAGTGTTGTTATTTTTGGGGACGGTCCGAAATCCAAGATGGCCGCTGAGGCCGCCATCTTAAAAAACACATTTTAAACTTCTTCTCAAGTTCCACCAGTGCTATTGAGCTAAAACTTGCCAGAAATGATCCTGATATGATCCCGACCAAGTGTTGTTATTTTTTAGATTGGTCTGAAATCCAAGATGGCCACCATGGCAGCCATCTTGAAAACACATTTTAAACTTCTTCTCCAGTTCCACTGGTGCCATTGAGCTTGAAATTGGTGAGGATGTTAAGGAAGGAGGGCCAACAAAGTGTTTTGTTATTTTTTCGGTCTCGTAAAAACTTTGACATGGCAGCAATGGTGGCCATTTTGTAACATGATTGCGCAATCATGGTTTTCCTGAACAACACCTATTTCAAACTTCTTCTCAAATTCCACCAGTGGGATTCAGCTCTAACTTACCAGAAATTATCCTTAGATGGTCCAGACCAAGTGTTGTTATTTATTGGGTCCGTCAGAAATCCAAGATGGCCACCATGGCCAACAGTGCCACTATATACTTGCTACAGAGAATGCATACTACAATAATATAAGGGTTTTAATTTAGAGTCAGATGACCGTTAAGGCCCCTGGGCCTCTTGTTAGTCACATGACCTCTATTGTTATTTATCTTCAAAATGTAACAGTCAGCCTAGCAGGCCGAAACATGTCGGCAGGATCATTTTCAAACCTTGACTCTGGAGTTGCTGCTCTTCTTTCATACCTTGATTTTTCCTGAAATGTGTGCTTTTCAAAATAACCTGAAATACTTTTACCATAATATAAAGATATCCTGTGGTTCCTGTGATGATATCCAACAATGCTTGCAAAAATAATTTACCTTTACCCATATTCAAGGTCAGAGGGTTTAATTAGTTAGAACAATAAAAAAAAATCAAGACTATTGGTTGGTGGGTTCCTGGGATAATGCTCAACGATATTTGTAAAAATAGTTGACCTTGCCTCATATTCAAGGTCACAGATGTTTTATTTGTTAGAACATTCAAACAACTTCTGATTAATCCAAAGGCCTAGAATGAAGATATTCGGCTACTGTTCCTTGAATAACAACAAATTTTGAAAAAAAATCATAACCCATATTCAAGGTCACAGGGGTCAAATTTGATAAAGAAAGAGTCTATTATCAAGATATTTGACTTTATCCCACCTTCCAGTGTAATATGCTGGCTCTTGACCTCTTGGTTGATGTCAGGACATCCAGCAGCATAATCAAGAACAAACAACATTCTGTGTGTGCATTATGGTATATTTTCATTCCAATATAACTCGATTTGATTTGAGCTGTAGTTTATCTTCTGGACTTTTGGATGTTTCATTCCGTAGTGCATCTTTTTTGTTGTAAATAGTAGTTTTAAAGTCAGTTTTTTTCTTGTTCTTTCCCTCTTCCTTGCGGACTAACAAGTGCAAGATTATATCACATCGGAAAACGTCCATGAGTGCTGCGTGAGATTCTCTCTGAATCATTTTTATTGTTGATCCTTGTCTTCCAATCGTTTTTTCCTTAAAAGTGAAAAATGACAAAATATTGGTCCTTTTATTCACAGCAGAAATTCAAGTCTGTCAATTTATCAATGTTAAACTTTTTATTCCTACCACAGTTGCATTTCCTTCCTTTCATTTACACAATTTTGTCCTTTTAATTTTTAAATACATGTATATATATTCACAGAAGTTATAGCAACTCACCACAGATTTATTTCTAAACATGTTGATATTCATGTGAATAATGAGTACATCATTTTCCATTGTCCAAAGTGTCACCACCTGTAAAATATGAACTGTGAATCAGAACCTCCAGCACTGACTATTACAAAAACAGTTCTAATCATGTTAAGAATTTATTTTTTAATCTACATATTTTTATGATAAAGCAAATAAAATTAACAACATCAGAGAAACTCGAGATAAATTACTAACAAAAGTAATAACTCTTTTAAAAAATTCAATTTTAAAGAGGATGATTGAAAAATGAGGAAGGAGACCTCCAGACAAACAAAAATTTAGAAGGATTGGTGACAAATTCCATACCATAATGCCCCATTAAAATTTATTGTAAATAAACAGATTTTACTGAGAAATAATTGAAGAGCAACCAAAAAAAGATCTATTGTGGAAATATTTCTAAAAACTTCAAAGAAACAAACCGGGTATAATAAAGACTTGGGGCATCCAGTTGACCCTTGACTTTTAGCAATTTCAGAAGTCAAATCACAATTTCTGAGAAATCTGAAGGGTCAAAACATATGTCAAATAGACATGTCCCTTCAAACCCAAGAGTCGGATCTCAATTTGGAGAGTCAAAAACATACTCTCAAGGGTCTACTGGTTGCCCTGACTATACTTACTGGGAAATATTTATATGGCATTTCTTTTGGTAAATGCTCTAGCATTTTCTCCCAGACAATTTTCTCGGCCAGTCTGTAGGGGTTTTGGTCGGTTACTACCGAGCTGTGATAACACCAATCACCAGGTAAAGCACGTGAAAACAAGAAATCCTGTATAACAAAGGATGTCACATCAGAAATTTTTGACTAACATTATGCCCTATATTATGTATGTTTTCTCTCTTTATTCATTGTAAACATAGATTTTTAAAAGTTAAACAATAGAAGATCAAGATTGACATGTCTCCAAGGTCACCAATATTTCTTTAGAAATTAAACATTTTCCATAGGAAAGCATTGTTACATCATCAGGAAAATTCCGGTAACTCTAAAAATATTTTCCAATGGAAAACTCGAGTTTCTTAAAGTCCAAGATCGTTGGTGAAATTGGGACCTGCAATCCTATTTTTAGTCTATTGGATATCTAAGGTTTAATATAAATCTCTTATGCTTATAAATGTGTAATTAAGTCTATAAATATCATGTCAGACATTCAGTCTCTATGTTAAGTCTATAAATATCACATCTGGGCTTCAGTCTCTATGTTAAGTCTATAAATATCACATCAGAGCTTCAGTCTCTGTGTTAAGTCTATAAATATCACATCAGAGCTTCAGTCTCTATGTTAAGTCTATAAATATCACATCAGACATTCAGTCTCTGTGTTAAGTCTATAAATATCACATCTGGGCTTCAGTCTCTGTGTTAAGTCTATAAATATCATGTCGGACATTCAGTCTCTATGTTAAGTCTATAAATATCACATCAGAGCTTCAGTCTCTGTGTTAAGTCTATAAATATCACATCAGACATTCAGTCTCTGTGTTAAGTCTATAAATATCACATCAGAGCTTCAGTCTCTATGTTAAGTCTATAAATATCACATCAGAGCTTCAGTCTCTGTGTTAAGTCTATAAATATCACATCAGAGCTTCAGTCTCTATGTTAAGTCTATAAATATCATGTCAGACATTCAGTCTCTATGTTAAGTCTATAAATATCATGTCGGACATTCAGTCTCTATGTTAAGTCTATAAATATCACATCAGAGCTTCAGTCTCTGTGTTAAGTCTATAAATATCACATCAGACATTCAGTCTCTGTGTTAAGTCTATAAATATCACATCAGAGCTTCAGTCTCTATGTTAAGTCTATAAATATCACATCAGAGCTTCAGTCTCTGTGTTAAGTCTATAAATATCACATCAGAGCTTCAGTCTCTATGTTAAGTCTATAAATATCATGTCAGACATTCAGTCTCTATGTTAAGTCTATAAATATCACGTCAGACATTCAGTCTCTGTGTTAAGTCTATAAATATCACGTCAGACATTCAGTCTCTGTGTTAAGTCTATAAATATCACATCAGACATTCAGTCTCTGTGTTAAGTCTATAAATATCACATCTGGGCTTCAGTCTCTGTGTTAAGTCTATAAATATCATGTCAGACATTCAGTCTCTATGTTAAGTCTATAAATATCATGTCAGACATTCAGTCTCTGTGTTAAGTCTATAAATATCACATCTGGGCTTCAGTCTCTATGTTAAGTCTATAAATATCACATCTGGGCTTCAGTCTCTGTGTTAAGTCTATAAATATCACACCTGGGCTTCAGTCTCTATGTTAAGTCTATAAATATCACATCTGGGCTTCAGTCTCTATGTTAAGTTATAAATATCACATCTGGGCTTCAGTCTCTGTGTTAAGTCTATAAATATCACATCTGGGCTTCAGTCTCTGTGTTAAGTCTATAAATATCACATCTGGGCTTCAGTCTCTGTGTTAAGTCTATAAATATCACATCTGGGCTTCAGTCTCTATGTTAAGTCTATAAATATCACGTCAGAGCTTCAGTCTCTATGTTAAGTCTATAAATATCACATCAGACATTCAGTCTCTATGTTAAGTCTATAAATATCACATCAGAGCTTCAGTCTCTGTGTTAAGTCTATAAATATCACATCTGGGCTTCCGTCTCTATGTTAAGTCTATAAATATCACATCAGACATTCAGTCTCTGTGTTAAGTCTATAAATATCACATCAGACATTCAGTCTCTGTGTTAAGTCTATAAATATCTCCTCAGAGCTTCAGTCTCTATGTTAAGTCTATAAATATCACATCAGAGCTTCAGTCTCTATGTTAAGTCTATAAATATCACATCAGACATTCAGTCTCTGTGTTAAGTCTATAAATATCACATCTGGGCTTCAGTCTCTGTGTTAAGTCTATAAATATCATGTCGGACATTCAGTCTCTATGTTAAGTCTATAAATATCACATCAGAGCTTCAGTCTCTGTGTTAAGTTATAAATATCACATCAGACATTCAGTCTCTATGTTAAGTCTATAAATATCACATCAGAGCTTCAGTCTCTATGTTAAGTCTATAAATATCACATCAGACATTCAGTCTCTGTGTTAAGTCTATAAATATCACATCTGGGCTTCAGTCTCTGTGTTAAGTCTATAAATATCACATCTGGGCTTCAGTCTCTGTGTTAAGTCTATAAATATCACATCTGGGCTTCAGTCTCTGTGTTAAGTCTATAAATATCACATCTGGGCTTCAGTCTCTATGTTAAGTCTATAAATATCACGTCAGAGCTTCAGTCTCTATGTTAAGTCTATAAATATCACATCAGACATTCAGTCTCTGTGTTAAGTCTATAAATATCACATCAGACATTCAGTCTCTGTGTTAAGTCTATAAATATCACATCAGACATTCAGTCTCTGTGTTAAGTCTATAAATATCACATCAGACATTCAGTCTCTATGGTAAGTCTATAAATATCACATCTGGGCTTCAGTCTCTATGTTAAGTCTATAAATATCACATCTGGGCTTCAGTCTCTGTGTTAAGTCTATAAATATCATGTCGGACATTCAGTCTCTATGTTAAGTCTATAAATATCACATCAGAGCTTCAGTCTCTGTGTTAAGTCTATAAATATCACATCAGAGCTTCAATCTCTTTTTTAAGTCTATAAATATCACATCAGACATTCAGTCTCTATGTTAAGTCTATAAATATCACATCTGGGCTTCAGTCTCTGTGTTAAGTCTATAAATATCACGTCTGGGCTTCAGTCTCTATGTTAAGTCTATAAATATCACATCAGAGCTTCAGTCTCTGTGTTAAGTCTATAAATATCACATCAGAGCTTCAATCTCTGTGTTAAGTCTATAAATATCACATCAGAGCTTCAGTCTCTATGTTAAGTCTATAAATATCACATCTGGGCTTCAGTCTCTGTGTTAAGTCTATAAATATCATGTCGGACATTCAGTCTCTATGTTAAGTCTATAAATATCACATCAGAGCTTCAGTCTCTGTGTTAAGTCTATAAATATCACATCAGAGCTTCAGTCTCTGTGTTAAGTCTATAAATATCACGTCTGGACTTCAGTCTCTATGTTAAGTCTATAAATATCACATCAGAGCTTCAGTCTCTGTGTTAAGTCTATAAATATCACATCTGGGCTTCAGTCTCTGTGTTAAGTCTATAAATATCATGTCAGAGCTTCAGTCTCTATGTTAAGTCTATAAATATCACGTCAGAGCTTCAGTCTCTGTGTTAAGTCTATAAATATCACATCAGAGCTTCAGTCTCTGTTTTAAGTCTATAAATATCACATCTAGGCTTCAGTCTCTATGTTAAGTCTATAAATATCACATCAGACATTCAGTCTCTGTGTAATTAAGTCTATAAATATCACGTCAGAGCTTCAGTCTCTGTGTTAAGTCTATAAATATCACATCTGGGCTTCAGTCTCTGTGTTAAGTCTATAAATATCATATCAGACATTTGGTCTCTGTGTAATTAAGTCTATGAATATCACATCAGACATTCAGTCTCTATGTTAAGTCTATAAATATCACATCAGAGCTTCAGTCTCTATGTTAAGTCTATAAATATCACGTCAGAGCTTCAGTCTCTGTGTTAAGTCTATAAATATCTCCTCAGAGCTTCAGTCTCTGTGTAATAAAGTCTATAAATATCACACCAGAGCTTCAGTCTCTGTGTTAAGTCTATAAATATCACATCAGAGCTTCAGTCTCTGTGTTAAGTCTATAAATATCTCCTCAGAGCTTCAGTCTCTGTGTTAAGTCTATAAATATCACATCAGAGCTTCAGTCTCTGTGTTAAGTCTATAAATATCACATCAGACATTCAGTCTCTGTGTTAAGTCTATAAATATCACATCAGACATTCAGTCTCTGTGTTAAGTCTATAAATATCACATCAGACATTCAGTCTCTGTGTTAAGTCTATAAATATCACATCAGAGCTTCAGTCTCTATGTTAAGTCTATAAATATCACATCAGAGCTTCAGTCTCTGTGTAATTAAGTCTATAAATATCACATCAGAGCTTCAGTCTCTGTGTTAAGTCTATAAATATCACATCAGAGCTTCAGTCTCTGTGTAATTAAGTCTATAAATATTACATTGGAGCTTCAGTATAGATCTCTATCAATTGTAGGAGATAACACTTAATTTCCTATTGCAATACGTTTCTGTATATGAGGTAAACAAAAATAATAACACATAACATTAATTGTTTTACTTGATATATAATTGACTCAAAAAATGAGACAATTAAAACTCAAGATTCATTTCAGCTAACTTGATATACATGTATAATGGATTCAAATAAAAGAATTAACACTTTACCTTAAGATCCTTTACACCTTTGCCATAAAGGGCACTTATCATAAACACTCTCTCAAAACAGTCCCAACCTCTTGGTATAGATTGTTTGAGAGCATATTCTGGGATGTCTGGCCTTCCAATGTCAGTGTATTGTTGTGTAGGAATACTGCTGTCATAATGGCCTTCTCTTTGTCTGTCGGGTTGACCTTCATGGCGACCTTTCTGTTGCTCATCTTGGAATACCTGGGTCTCTACACCTGAGCCTATTGTTAACATAGGGAAATGTAACCAGTTAGTGTTGTTTAAGACAGAATTCTGTAGGAAATAATAACACATATAAAGAGTATTCTCACATACTTCACAGGGTTATCCTGCCATGGAAAAGATAAATCCTTCTCACACAACAGCTGGCACATGCAATATGACGCTCTCAAAATAACGTCACATCATCATTTTACGTTGAGTAACCATGTCGTAAATGATGACGTCATTAATTTTGACACACATTCCAAGGAACAATGGCACAATGAAAACTTTCATGAAAACTCACATTTGCTTGCAAGTATGTGAGAAAAATAATCAAACATTGGTCTGTTCCACAAACAAGGATATCTCAACCCTCGTGTAAGAGTTTGGCTTGTAGGACTGGGCAAGCCTCGTGCTGACTGGCCAAACTCTTACACTCGGGTTGAGATATCCCTGTCTACAGAACAGATCCATGTTAGAGTCTATTATGACAATTTTTCATATTTTAAATGATTAGATTAATTAAACAGGGGTACTATGGGTTTCCTCTTCATCCATATATATGTACGTAACACCATCCATCTTGTACGCACATACATATGTACGAAACACCATCCATCTTGTACGCACATACATATGTACGTAACACCATCCATCTTGTACGCACATACATATGTACGTAACACCACCCATCTTGTATGCACATACATATGTACGTAACACCATCCATCTTGTATGCACATACATATGTACGTAACACCATCCATCTTGTATGCACATACATATGTACGTAACACCATCCATCTTGTACACACATACATATGTACGTAACACCATCTGTCTTGTACGCACATACATATATATGTATAAACTACAAATTTTGTGAATTTGGTTTAATATGAAATAATTTCATTTGGGAATGGGCCTATTAACAGCCCCAAAAAGCCCTAAAAAAAACCCTGTTTTTGTCAGTGCTTCTCCTTTAAACTGCTATGATTAAAAGGGGGAAATATTTCATCAATACTATATAGTCGTGTACTGATACAACATAATAATGTTACTGTTTATGGGCTAAATTGTTATCATACATGACAATATAGCATTTCAAATGGCCTTTATAACTGTACGAAATGTCAACTGAACCACTATATACTATAAACAGTTAATGTTTCTGTCAGGTAATACTAATGATAACTCAAAACAAAGTCAAAAAGGCTAAATCAAACTTTGAAATAAGTTTGAATGAATCTTGAATTATTTTGTAGTGTTTACCTTCATGAAGGTTTTTGTGAGAAGCTCCTCGAACTTGATCAACTCTGTCAAACAAGGAATCCAGCTTTGTTTTTACAGCCTTAGATTTTTTCCCGCCCGTTTTGATGGCTTCTATAATGTTATTGACCTTCCATCCTTTTTCTACCTTATTGGTAGTAATGGGGATCTTTTTCCCACCAACCGTATCCATGGTGAGGATCCGAGTGATGTGGAGCAGGAAGGTTGTCTGTTTTACAAGGTCAATCTAAAGGAAAACACACTTACATATATAATATGTACCACGGCCACCAGAAAGAACCTCAAGGGAACTGATGACATTACACTACAGCAGGATATTGACTTTTATTACCATATGTATGCCCCAAAAGCCCACTCCTGGTACTTGATTTACCCTGTAGCATTATATAAATAAGATTTCAGATGAGTTCGAAAATCCATCTGATATAACTGTATCTTACAGAGTTATGGACATTTGCAGTTATATAAACATTAGACCTTGTGAGGATATTAAACTTAGGTAAATATGAATGGATTTTGATAAAATTTTGTATGATGTGAGCTTTATAGCAATAAAATCCTCAACAATATCCTCAATAGGACCAATCTAATAGTTATGGCACTCTGCAGTTTAGGTCTAGGGTCATCCTTATATTCTCTATTAGAGAATAAAAAGGTCCTTATGTTATCTATTAGAGGATAAATAAGGTCCTTACATTATCTATTAGAGGATAAATAGGGTCCTTATATTATATTATTTATTAGAGGATAAACAGGGTCCTTATATTATCTATTAGAGGATAAATAGGGTCCTTATATTATCTATTAGAGGATAAATAGGGTCCTTACATTATCTATTAGAGGATAACCAGGGTCCTTATATTATCTATTAGAGGATAAACAGGGTCCTTATATTATCTATTAGAGGATAAATAGGGTCCTTACATTATCTATTAGAGGATAAATTATTTTTTTACAACAATTGAGAAACAAGTTATATTAACTTATATTAATCACGCTTGTTGGCCCGGATGGAAGCGCGCGAGGGGTCTTACTGTGGGAGGAAACCGGAGTACCTGGGGAAAACCCACGTGGTCGGGCAGGTGACCCCATACCTTTTCACGTCCGATCGGGGAATCGAACCCCGGCCGCCTTGGTGAAAGGCAAGTGTGTTACCACTGTGCCACCCGACCACCCTACATTATCTATTACATTATCTATTAGAGGATAAATAGGGTCCTTACATTATCTATTAGAGGATAAATAGGGTCCTTACATTATCTATTAGAGGATAAATAGGGTCTTTATATCATTTAATCAAGTATAAATAGCATTCCTATACTTCATTACACATATTACTATAAAATGTTATTAACATAGAAATCATATCTCCACACGGGCGTTATTGGCAGCATTTGTCAGTGAAATACATAAAGCTATACCTTATTCAGTACCAGGACAGATGGGATGTGTTTGTTTTTCCTCAGAAGGTGATACAAATTCTCATCCAGATATTCTATATCCCAGCGGTCTGAAGCATCCACCATCACACAAACTAAAATAATACAAACCAATTCAAAATACAATATATAAAATTTTGCTGATAACATATTGTGATAAAATTTGGTAGTAACGACAGTAACAATTTATTTTCAGCTTGTGGTATACTTCTGTTCGATTAAGTTAGAATACAAAATCTTACTGAGGTCAGCATGAACCAAACTCTTCTTTGGATCCTCGAGAATGGACTTTTGTAATTTATCCCTGAATAAAAAAGAAAACAAAATGTTCACTTAAGTTCATCCCTGTAAAAGCAAAGTAATTATTATTATTCCTGTATAAAAAGGTAATTATGTAAACTGTTAGTTTATCCCTACAATAAATCAAAAACAAAGTGTAGCATGACTTCTCTCTACTATACAAGCATATGATACATTTATTTTACTATCCCCCAACCCCCAACAACAAGGTAGTGTCCTTCATATAAGCCAAAACAAAAACATAAATTCTAGATTTTTAACCAAATATATTCTAATTACTATTGTCCATTCCGAGATTCTACCAGAAGGATTGCCTATTCAGGAAAAGGCCAAGATTCTACCTGAATGATTGCCTATTCAGGGAACAGCCAAGATTCTACCTGGAGGATTGCCTATTTAGGAAACAGCCGAGATTCTACCTGGAGGATTGCCTATTTAGGGAACAGCCAAGATTCTACCTGGAGGATTGCCTATTTAGGGAACAGCCGAGATTCTACCTGAAGGATTGCCTATTCAGGAAACAGCCGAGATTCTACCTGAAGGATTGCCTATTTAGGAAACAGCCGAGATTCTACCTGGAGGATTGCCTATTTAGGGAACAGCCGAGATTCTACCTGGAGGATTGCCTATTTAGGGAACAGCCGAGATTCTACCTGAAGGATTGCCTATTCAGGAAACAGCCAAGATTCTACCTGAAGGATTGCCTATTCAGGGAACAGCAGTGATTCTACCTGAAGGATTGCCTATTCAATGAACAGCCGAGATTCTACCTGGAGGATTGCCTATTTAGGAAACAGCCCAGATTCTACCTGAAGGATTGCCTATTCAGGAAACAGCCAAGATTCTACCTGAAGGATTGCCTATTCAGGAAACAGCCGAGATTCTACCTGAAAGATTGCCTATTTAGGGAACAGCCGAGATTCTACCTGAAGGATTGCCTATTTAGGAAACAGCCAAGATTCTACCTGAAAGATTGCCTATTTAGGAAACAGCCAAGATTCTACCTGAAAGATTGCCTATTTAGGGAACAGCCGAGATTCTACCTGAAAGATTGCCTATTTAGGAAACAGCCGAAATTCTACCTGAAGATTGCCTATTTCAGGAAACAGCCGAGATTCTACCTGAAGGATTGCCTATTTAGGAAACAGCCGAGATTCTACCTGAAGGATTGCCTATTTAGGAAACAGCCAAGATTCTACCTGAAGGATTGCCTATTCAGGAAACAGCCGAGATTCTACCTGAAGGATTGCCTATTCAGGAAACAGCCAAGATTCTACCTGAAGGATTGCCTATTCAAGAAACAGACATCATGTTTCTCTGACCGTACCTTTGTTTGGGGGAGATTCTACTGCCCCTGATCAGACCAGGTGTGTCCCTAAAGATGATCTGTGTGTCCCCTTCTGTGTGTATGGCCAACACATTTTGTTGAGTCGTGTGTATTTTGCTAGAAGCAGCAGATACCTGTCAAGTACATTGTCTTATTTTATTATATATACTATAGGATCTTATAAACAAATCATAATTTACAACATAACTTATATTTGTATAAAATAAGCAAAAGGTATCATAATTTGCTTGAACAGAAAGTTTTTCACCACAAAAACAATCATCTAATTTATTGACAACATCGTTATAGTGTTATTGTATGTGTCTTATTTATGACATGGCCATGACAGAACATACCAGGTACCAAATATGTGATTTAAAAAAAAAAAAGGAAAAACATGGCAAAATCTCCTGAAAGTTTCCACAACTAACAATATGTTTGTGAAACTACATGAGAACTATACAACTCAGTGAAAGTTTTGTCTTGATACAACAGTCTAATCCTTTGAGAGCTAGAATTAAATATAACAGACTTCTAAGGTACATGTAGTGGCCATCTGAAATGTTGCTTTAATGAGAATTTTTTAAGAACCAACTTTATACCGTGCTAGCCTATGTTAACTACATACTACTGTAGTAAAAGTTCCATATTTCAAATTCAGGAAGAGTAGCAATACTTATGTTCCTCTGGGTTTCTAACAGTAGAGTTAAAATCAGTTAGAAACATGACACGGGAAGAAGCTGAACCATGGTGTATATATTCACTAAGCCATTTGTAGGGTGAATTAAACATGAGGGACAGTGAAATGAGACACCAGCTTACTTTCCAGCCCATGAGGCCATTGGTGAGAGTAGACTTGCCACTGTTGTAGGTACCGATGATAGCCACCTGTAACACACGAGGGTTTACAGGCTGATCTGGAGTCAGCTTCAGTCTCTTTTCTTGTTTATCTTAAAAATATTCGAAAAATTGACTTATAAATAATTACACCATATACAGTATTACAGATTGAGGTTTTAACATATATCTATATATATATATCTAGATCAAAAGACCCTACCATCTTCTGTTCTATAAAAATGTTTCATTGGATAAAGTCAGGAAGAAACTCCAAGTTATACTGAATAGCATACTTTATATTTATTATTGGTACAGATTACACTAAATAACCAATCACATTTATCTTCTGTCTCTACAACAATAACGACTCGGACCTCTATCATACGGTTACCGGTAGTTGTATTGACAAATATCAAAAGCATATATGTATCAGTATAGCCAAGTATGAAAATACATCCCAAAGCTCAAGCTGATTTTAATCTATAGTATTCCCTAAAGGGAGATAATCTGGATACTAGTTACCTTCTGTACATCCTACAGCCCTATCTACAGTATTCCCTAAAGGGAGATAATCGAGAAACTAATTACCTTCTGTACATCCTACAGCCCTATCTACAGTATTCCCTAAAGGGAGATAATCGAGAAACTAGTTACCTTCTGTACATCCTACAGCCCTATCTACAGTATTCCCTAAAGGGAGATAATCCAGAAACTAGTTACCTTCCTACATCCTTCAGCCCTATCTACAGTATTCCCTAAAGGGAGATAATTGAGAAACTAGTTACCTTCCGTACATCCTACAGCCCTATCTAAAGTATTCCCTGAAGGGAGATAATCAAGAAACTAGTTACTTTCTGTACATATCCTACAGTCCTATCTATACTATTCCCTAAAGGGAGATAATCGAGAAACTAGTTACCTTCTGTACATCCTACAGCCCTATCTACACTATTCCCTAAAGGAAGATAATCGAGAAACTAGTTACTTTCTGTACATATCCTACAGCCCTATCTACAGTATTCCCTAAAGGGAGATAATCGAGAAACTAGTTACCTTCCTACATCTTACAGCCCTATCTACAGTATTCCCTAAAGGGAGATAATCCAGAAACTAGTTACCTTCTGTACATCCTACAGCCCTATCTACAGTATTCCCTAAAGGGAGATAATCAAGAAACTAGTTACCTTCCTACATCCTACAGCCCTATCACTAGTACTCCCTAAAGGGAGATAATCCAGAAACTAGTTACCTTCCAAAATCTTACAGCCCTATCGACACTATTCCCTAAGGGGAGATAATCGAGAAACTAGTTACCTTCTGTACATCCTACAGCCCTATCCAGGAAGTCATCATTCCAATCTGGAGGTTGCCATGCTGCTCCTGCCAGGGAAGACAATGGTTCCTGTACACCTTTAGATGATTTTTGCCGTTGGTTAAAGTAGTAACCAGCCACTTGACTCCAAGTCTTTCCTGTAGTTAGATACCAATGATTAAAAGCTAGGATTACAATTGATATTAAGTTCAGATTTGAGTGACAGCACTTAAGGACTGTCCATGAAAACAGATTCATATTCCATTAGAATGCTGGAGAATTAAATGGTAGTTCTTTGATCATGAAAAGTCAAAAATCAAAGGCAAGAGTTGAAAATATAGTATTGGTGTTACTTATATACATATATATTATGATCTGCAGATAATCGTTGCAGTTACAGTGGTGTCCGTGCTGGAAAATGACCTGAATAGTCACGGGGGAACACTTAGGATACTGATTAGATACCGGACTGGATATTTTGCATTTAGTTCAGTTTCTAAAAAAGCGCAAGTGATAATTATAACCGTTACATCTACCAAACCTGGCCAGAGATAATATAGGTCTCTGACCTGGCTAAATTAAATTGCAAATAGTTGTACCAAAAGGAAATTTCTAGTCTTTTACTGTAAAAAATAGCCAGAAATACATATATATGTTCATGTTATCTGAATAATTTGCGGGTTAAAATTAAACCCACAGATTTTATATCGAGTAAATCGACCTACCCTCAAGGTCTAAATATTACTGTAAACAGTATTCTAGGCTGGGCAACGCTGAAATTGGACTGAACGATCAATATCTAGTTTTTCCATTAGATTTGCTAGATACAACAAATCGGACGATATTGCCGAACCCAGTAAATAAACGCCATATTTACCTTGTCTTATGATTCTCAACGTGCCTCTCATGGACAGCGCCATGGTTTTTTTTGTGACTGGAGAGTTCGATGCTTTAGATCCAACGGGAGTAGCCTCCCCTACCCCAGAAGTAGTCCGTCAGTCCTCACTAGGCCCTAGATCTATCTTCGGCTCAGTTTCTTATCAGTCAATCTATCACACCATCTTTTAAAACAAATGTGTGGATAAAATGTATTTATCACACAGAAACTTAGAAATAGCTCTTTTACCATGATATAGCAGGGGCATATTATAGTTTTTATACAAATGGTTATTTTTTCATATGACGAAAATTATAGAATTTCATGATATGATCAGATACAGGGACCATGCCTATTATCATGGTGTCTTTTTTTAGTGATTGATGTTCTGCGTCATGGTAAGTATTATTCACATAAAAACAAAAGCTTATGGTCACATAATAATCAATAGGCCTACTGAATTTTCAATATCCCGCAACATTTTCGTCACGGTAATATGTTTGTCACGATAATAGGCATGGACCCTGTATATATATGTAAATTTCAGTAGATGTATTATCTCTGAAACGATTCGTCAAAGATAAACTGTCTCTAAAAATAAAATTTCCTTAGCCATTCCGAATTAAACGAGGTAACTTAATCTTAGTACGGACATGACAATGTATATTGGCCCAAATGATCTGGCCGTTATATAATAATCAAATTATCTGAAAGTGGTGTCCCGATTGTCATTTTTATTTTTATTTTAAATCTAATTATTAAATTCGCCCTTTTTTAAATCCTGAATTTCTTTTGCTTGTTCTTAGACAATGATCACTCTATTTAACCGTTACTGCATTATTTCTTCCCTGCTAGTGTTTAGATGGCACGACACCACCAACCATTCACCAGAAACATTTCACTTGGAGTCTCCATCAACTATCTCTCGAACATGTATTGAAAGTTTTCCTTCAGCTGTCAAAGTAAATCTTGGAATCGTTATTTTGGGAACTTTGCCTTGAAAAGCGACTCAAATTCATCGCAGGTTGGGAAAGTGTGCTTGCTACTAACAAGAAATGGTAATTTCATGAAAGAACCACACTTGTCACACGGTTCAGTTATATGCTACATCGGTTGGATACACTTTATGTAAAAAAAAAAAACAGCAGCTGTTGAGGAGTCTGAAGTGTCCTTCATTTTAGTTTTTTTTTTCTTTATCTTATTTAAATACAAAACACATCATGAATATATCGAAACGTGAATTTGAATTGACTGGTAAAATCTGTATTATCTGCTCTAATATATTCTCTACTAAATCCAATCGTTTATAAAAACAAACCCATGGATAGGTTAAAGAGTTCCTATCGGTCATTCTCGGCCTAATCGGCTGTCAAGTCATCAAGCAGACAGAGCGAAAGGAAAGGAAAAGTAACTCTTATAGATCCGAATGCTATCGATATACAAACAGTCCGCTGGGAGATCTTGTCATATTGGAACCCGACAAATCTATTGCTTATACGGACACGGACTATATTCCAGAATAGTCACTAGTTTATCACCGTCCGCCTTACTAGTAAAATCAACCTCCCCTGACAACATACCAGGATTAAGTAGTGGAAACGTCAGAAGGGGATATTTAATATATTGATCAAACGCTTTTTGAACATTGATGCCAATCTTGAAATGTATTGTACCGAATAACGACTGAAACCTTGATTTCATAGAACTAATTCAAGAATGATAATAAGAAGTTTCCACGAGAGCTTGGTTGAAAATCTAGTCGAGGCAGCAAGTAAATGTATCCTATAGCCTAGCAGGTTATCAGTAAGATTTTTGTAATGTAATTAAGAGGTTAGCATTTTTTTCATCTTGGTTTAAAAAAAAAGGGATAATACATAATAGGTGAATTTTCTAAATTATAACAGCAATCATAATGACAGAGACCTATATACTATATAGGTCTCTGATAATGATTTCTTATTTCAGATAGAAAATTTAAAGGTGTTTGCAGAGAAGAAAAAAATAAAATAAAAATAATTGATTCCTTCGTGAATAAATAAAAGTATTTTGCCGGTTAAGAATTGCACACTGGAAAAATATCACTACGCAACCTAAATCAATGCGAATGAGTAAAAAAGAAATGTTCATCTTACGTTTAATTTATCAGACGTTTTCTGTCTCGTGTTTATGATACTACCTTTAAAATCCAACAATGTATTCACAACACTTACCTCCCTTCCTCTGCAATCGGACATTTTTGACTCTCGGAAATACCGCTTAACGAGGCCTTCTCTATATTCACTTTTAAATCATTTATTTCCTCTTTTCCTTTGCATTTTATATAACATTACACGTACAATATAACAGTCTTACATTACACACATATACAACATGAATGAAACTACAATATATGTTTATCATAGTTTATGTACACTATGATTATATATTAGTCTTTTGACTCTGTTGCATGTATATATTTATACGTGTTGTATATCACCAAAGTTCTGATATAGATACAAATCATGTCAGCGTGATATATTCAAAAAATAAATTATTGTGATTTGTAAACAACCAGCCCACGCTTAAGAAGTCTTTGGACCAGAAAGGCGGGTGTCGACATTTAACACATATATCAGTGGGCTATATACATACCGACGATAGAATCCTGACGGTGATTGGATCCCTGGTTGACAATATCTTTGTTGAATTTGGCAGAAAAGACCTTCCAATGGACTGTTATGGGTACAAACTGTGTCCCCATTTTCAGACCGAATTATTTTCTAGTGAGACTGGATTTACCTTAGGTGCTTATCAGAGCAGTGTTGGAAAGACCCGACCAAGTCCTTCAATTCCACTTCTAAATAATTACATTTGATGACAAAGCCACGATATAAACTAATAAATTGATTTGCAGTCTTTGAGAGCATATTACTGACACAAATAGTGACCTTATTCCGTGCTATGAATATATTCTATTTAGTTTAAACTGTGTTTTATTTGTCAATTTCCGTTTAACAATACATGTATATATACTACATATAAATGATACAAAAAGGAATCAGAAACAAGTGTCAAGACACTTATATAAATCTGATACCTATTTATATATACATGTACATATAAAAAAATGTATATATATTGACGTTACATAACAACATAGACATGATAAAACAAAACATCGTATCATAATGACAATAGAGTCTAATGTGAAAACATCAGTTGGAATTTGATAAAATCATTAGATATTTGTAGTTAATAAAAATGGAGAAAAACGTGAAGTGGGATTGTTGCTACCATCTGGTTGTAGATATATATTTAATGTGGTATTAATCTGAAATATGATGGATACTGACAGACCTAAAGGAAACAGCAACCTAGACAAGAATGACCTTCAAACCCAAAATGTCAAGATCCCTTATCATAAAGAAAGGCAGAGTCATACAAAATTCCAACCAAATATACAGGGGGAAGTATACCATCCATCATTGGAAACCCAATCAAATGCATGGGAAAGTAGTTTGACGAATCACTCGGGGATAAGGTCAACATCCAAAGAATTGAACAGCAGGTCAGTGAAGGAATGAGGAATATAGACAAGACAGGTCTTCCGGGGAAACTCAAAGCTTGGGTGTATCAGCATGGTCTCCTTCCACGCTTAGCCTGGCCCTTAATGCTCTATGAGATCACGACTTCAACTGTAGAGAAAATGGAACGCATAATCAACAGACACATCCGGAAGTGATTGGGAGTTCCTCCAAGCTTCACTGCAGAAGGCCTATACAGCAGGACAGCAAAACTCCAGCTTCATCATGACTTTGAAAGAATTAAAGGATGACAAGGTTCGGCTAGCCGGCGTGGAAGTACGAACTGGCAGAAAGTGGTTAGCATCAAGAGCAGTTGACGAGGCTGAGAGCAGGCTGCGAAACAAAGACATCGTCGGAACAACTGCAGTATGAAGACATGGCTTCGGATAATCTAAAAACACCTTCTGGAAATAAGATGTAGTGAGGAAGAAAGAAGGCAGACCAAAGCAGTTGAACTGGGAGTTCAGGGAGCATGAACTAGGTGGGACACAGACCCGCGTGCAATGTCAATTCCAACAGCAGTTTCTCCTTCGGTCTGTGTATGACGTGCTACCAACACCTGCTTATCTCCATACTTGCAGAAACACCACACTGCCCCTTGTGTGGACAGAGAAGACCCCTACAGCACATATTTACCTCTTGTCGCGTGGCCTTAGCACAGGGGAGATACACATGGCGCCACAACCAAGTCTTAGGGAGCTGGCAGACATTATGAAAAAAAGAACGGAAGAGCAAGACCAGCCAACTAAGTTCCAAACATACACAGATCAGGTTCGTGAAGGTGCAACATCAACACCAATCTCAGAGAAAACTTCCGGAATCCCCTGTCAGGGAGGAGACTGAAAGCTTACTGTAGACCTGGACAAAAGATTGACTTTTCCGGACATCGTACCAACAACCTCAGACCGGATATGGTTCTTTGGTCACCATCGACAAAGAAGGTCATTGTCATAGAGCTAACAGTGCCATGGGAGGAAAGTTGCAGCGAAGCCCACGAAAGGAAGAGAGCAAAGTACGAAGCATTGCTGATGGAGTGCATGGAGAGAGGGTAGCAGACTTGGAGCTACCCAATGGAGGTTGGATGCAGAGGCCTCACCGCACAGTCTGTGTGGAGAATGCTCTCTCTCTGCATAGGGAGTACCTGGCAGGACCAAAAGATCAGCAGTGCAGAGGAGAGGATGAAGATCTTCTTGCTGGGTGTGGATGACGAAGGACACCAGTAGCCGGACTCCCACCACCGACGCGCAGTGACTGATCATCATTGTGGACCCCCCATCCTGAGAGTGTACCGAGCTAGGGGTCGAAACACACGATGAGGGATGGCCACGGCTGAGGACGTCGGCGGTGCAGCAGCATTGACATCAAAGCTGTATATAGGTAATAGACATACAAGTTATGTACATGCTACTTTAGTCGCAACACAGCCATTCAATGTTTGAATGGTCGAAATTTCAAGATCCGTCAAATTAATGTTTTTGTCCAAACCACACAAAAATGCCGATTTGTTGTTAAAAATAACGAGAAATATATTGACCATATCGATTTTAATACCCCCACAAACGTCAATTTCATTACACATTCTTTTACGTTAGCAGCTTAAAGCGATATTTACTTAAAACATTAACAGGCAGGTTATCACTCAACTGTAATATGATGATTTTGATTTCCCAATTAAAATCTATGTGATATTTCCATTTCCCAATATTAACATACCACCTTTCCAAACCTACGGTGTTTACCTGTTACAGTTAGCGAGAATACAATGGCTTGCTTAACATTCAAGATTTCTATCTTGGTGGGTATCGATAACTGACGGAAGCAACAGAGTTTCGAAAGATGTTGGTTGGTGAAGACAATCCATAAACAGTTTTGGCCGCCATCATGACATCACTGATTACCAGTCTATTTCTTGGCGCGGTATTTTGGAGGCCGGGTTATTGTTGGTGAACATCGTGGTGAAGATAACATTAACAGTTAAGTGGCCGGTTATTGTTGGTGGATGTATGTCGTGGTGTAGATGACGTTAAGTGGCTAGGTTATTGTTGGTGGATGTCGTGGTGTAGATGACGTTAAGTGGCTGGGTTATTGTTGGTGGATGTCGTGGTGTAGATGACGTTAAGGGGCTGGGTTATTGTTGATGGATGTCGTGGTGTAGATGACGTTAAGTGGCCGGTTATTGTTGGTGGATGTATGTCGTGGTGTAGATGACGTTAAGTGGCTGGGTTATTGTTGGTGGATGTCGTGGTGTAGATGACGTTAAGGGGCTGGGTTATTGTTGGTGGATGTCGTGGTTAAGATGACGTTAAGTAGCCGGTTATTGTTGGTGAATGTTGTAGTGTAGATGACGTTAAGTGGCCGGTTGTTGTTGGTGGATATCGTGGTGTAGATGACGTTAAGTGGCCGGTTATTGTTGGTGGATGTCGTGGTGTAGAAGACGTTAAGGGGCTGGTTTATTGTTGGCGGATGTCGTGGTGTAGATGACGTTAAGGGGCTGGGTTATTGTTGTTGGATGTCGTGGTGTAGATGACGTTAAGTGGCCGGTTATTGTTGGTGGATGTCGTGGTGTAGATGACGTTAAGTGGCCGGTTATTGTTGGTGGATGTCGTGGTGTAGATGACGTTAAGGGGCCGGTTATTGTTGGTGGATGTCGTGGTGTAGATGACGTTAAGTGGCCGGTTATTGTTGGTGGATGTCGTGGTGTAGATGACGTTAAGTGGCCGGTTATTGTTGGTGGATGTCGTGGTGTAGATGACGTTAAGTGGCTGGGTTATTGTTGGTGGATGTCGTGGTGTAGATGACGTTAAGTGGCTGGGTTATTGTTGGTGGATGTCGTGGTGTAGATGACGTTAAGTGGCTGGGTTATTGTTGGTGGATGTCGTGGTGTAGATGACGTTAAGTGGCCGGTTATTGTTGGTGGATGTCGTGGTGTAGATGACGTTAAGTGGCCTGGTTATTGTTGGTGGATGTCGTGGTGTAGATGACGTTAAGTGGCTGGGTTATTGTTGGTGGATGTCGTGGTGTAGATGACGTTAAGTGGCTGGGTTATTGTTGGTGGATGTCGTGGTGTAGATGACGTTAAGTGGCTGGTTATTGTTGGTGGATGTCGTGGTGTAGATGACGTTAAGTGGCCGGTTATTGTTGGTGGATGTCGTGGTGTAGATGACGTTAAGTGGCTGGTTATTGTTGGTGGATGTCGTGGTGTAGATGACGTTAAGTGGCTGGGTTATTGTTGGTGGATGTCGTGGTGTAGATGACGTTAAGTGGCCGGTTATTGTTGGTGGATGTCGTGGTGTAGATGACGTTAAGGGGCTGGGTTATTGTTGGTGGATGTCGTGGTGTAGATGACGTTAAGGGGCTGGGTTATTGTTGGTGGATGTCGTGGTGTAGATGACGTTAAGTGGCCGGTTATTGTTGGTGGATGTCGTGGTGTAAGATGACGTTAAGGGGCCGGTTATTGTTGGTGGATGTCGTGGTGTAGATGACGTTAAGGGGCCGGGTTATTGTTGGTGGATGTCGTGGTGTAGATGACGTTAAGTGGCCGGTTATTGTTGGTGGATGTCGTGGTGTAGATGACGTTAAAGGGCCGGGTTATTGTTGGTGGATGTCGTGGTGTAGATGACGTTAAGGGGCCGGTTATTGTTGGTGGATGTCGTGGTGTAGATGACGTTAAGTGGCTAGGTTATTGTTGGTGGATGTCGTGGTGTAGATGACGTTAAGTGGCCGGTTATTGTTGGTGGATGTCGTGGTGTAGATGACGTTAAGTGGCTGGGTTATTGTTGGTGGATGTCGTGGTGTAGATGACGTTAAGGGGCCGGTTATTGTTGGTGGATGTCGTGGTGTAGATGACGTTAAGTGGCTGGGTTATTGTTGGTGGATGTCGTGGTGTAGATGACGTTAAGTGGCCGGGTTATTGTTGGTGGATGTCGTGGTGTAGATGACGTTAAGTGGCCGGTTATTGTTGGTGGATGTCGTGGTGTAGATGACGTTAAGTGGCCTGGGTTATTGTTGGTGGATGTCGTGGTGTAGATGACGTTAAGTGGCCGGTTATTGTTGGTGGATGATGTCGTGGTGTAGATGACGTTAAGTGGCTGGGTTATTGTTGGTGGATGTCGTGGTGTAGATGACGTTAAGTGGCCGGTTATTGTTGGTGGATGTCGTGGTGTAGATGACGTTAAGTGGCCGGTTATTGTTGGTGGATGTCGTGGTGTAGATGACGTTAAGTGGCCTGGGTTATTGTTGGTGGATGTCGTGGTGTAGATGACGTTAAGTGGCCGGTTATTGTTGGTGGATGTCGTGGTGTAGATGACGTTAAGTGGCCTGGGTTATTGTTGGTGGATGTCGTGGTGTAGATGACGTTAAGTGGCCGGTTATTGTTGGTGGATGTCGTGGTGTAGATGACGTTAAGTGGCCTGGTTATTGTTGGTGGATGTCGTGGTGTAGATGACGTTAAGTGGCTGGGTTATTGTTGGTGGATGTCGTGGTGTAGATGACGTTAAGTGGCCGGTTATTGTTGGTGGATGTCGTGGTGTAGATGACGTTAAGTGGCCGGTTATTGTTGGTGGATGTCGTGGTGTAGATGACGTTAAGTGGCCGGTTATTGTTGGTGGATGTCGTGGTGTAGATGACGTTAAGTGGCCGGGTTATTGTTGGTGGATGTCGTGGTGTAGATGACGTTAAGTGGCCGGTTATTGTTGGTGGATGTCGTGGTGTAGATGACGTTAAGTGGCCGGTTATTGTTGGTGGATGTCGTGGTGTAGATGACGTTAAGTGGCCGGTTATTGTTGGTGGATGTCGTGGTGTAGATGACGTTAAGTGGCCGGGTTATTGTTGGTGGATGTCGTGGTGTAGATGACGTTAAGTGGCCGGTTATTGTTGGTGGATGTCGTGGTGTAGATGACGTTAAGTGGCCTGGGTTATTGTTGGTGGATGTCGTGGTGTAGATGACGTTAAGTGGCCGGTTATTGTTGGTGGATGTCGTGGTGTAGATGACGTTAAGTGGCCGGTTATTGTTGGTGGATGTCGTGGTGTAGATGACGTTAAGTGGCTGGGTTATTGTTGGTGGATGTCGTGGTGTAGATGACGTTAAGTGGCCTGGGTTATTGTTGGTGGATGTCGTGGTGTAGATGACGTTAAGTGGCCTGGTTATTGTTGGTGGATGTCGTGGTGTAGATGACGTTAAGTGGCCTGGTTATTGTTGGTGGATGTCGTGGTGTAGATGACGTTAAGTGGCCTGGTTATTGTTGGTGGATGTCGTGGTGTAGATGACGTTAAGTGGCCTGGTTATTGTTGGTGGATGTCGTGGTGTAGATGACGTTAAGTGGCCTGGTTATTGTTGGTGGATGTCGTGGTGTAGATGACGTTAAGTGGCCGGGTTATTGTTGGTGGATGTCGTGGTGTAGATGACGTTAAGTGGCCTGGTTATTGTTGGTGGATGTCGTGGTGTAGATGACGTTAAGTGGCCGGTTATTGTTGGTGGATGTCGTGGTGTAGATGACGTTAAGTGGCCGGTTATTGTTGGTGGATGTCGTGGTGTAGATGACGTTAAGTGGCCGGTTATTGTTGGTGGATGTCGTGGTGTAGATGACGTTAAGTGGCCGGTTATTGTTGGTGGATGTCGTGGTGTAGATGACGTTAAGTGGCCGGTTATTGTTGGTGGATGTCGTGGTGTAGATGACGTTAAGTGGCCGGTTATTGTTGGTGGATGTCGTGGTGTAGATGACGTTAAGTGGCCGGTTATTGTTGGTGGATGTCGTGGTGTAGATGACGTTAAGTGGCCGGTTATTGTTGGTGGATGTCGTGGTGTAGATGACGTTAAGTGGCCTGGGTTATTGTTGGTGGATGTCGTGGTGTAGATGACGTTAAGTGGCCGGTTATTGTTGGTGGATGTCGTGGTGTAGATGACGTTAAGTGGCCTGGTTATTGTTGGTGGATGTCGTGGTGTAGATGACGTTAAGTGGCCGGTTATTGTTGGTGGATGTCGTGGTGTAGATGACGTTAAGTGGCCGGTTATTGTTGGTGGATGTCGTGGTGTAGATGACGTTAAGTGGCTGGGTTATTGTTGGTGGATGTCGTGGTGTAGATGACGTTAAGTGGCCGGTTATTGTTGGTGGATGTCGTGGTGTAGATGACGTTAAGTGGCCGGGTTATTGTTGGTGGATGTCGTGGTGTAGATGACGTTAAGTGGCCTGGTTATTGTTGGTGGATGTCGTGGTGTAGATGACGTTAAGTGGCTGGGTTATTGTTGGTGGATGTCGTGGTGTAGATGACGTTAAGTGGCCGGTTATTGTTGGTGGATGTCGTGGTGTAGATGACGTTAAGTGGCTGGTTATTGTTGGTGGATGTCGTGGTGTAGATGACGTTAAGTGGCCGGTTATTGTTGGTGGATGTCGTGGTGTAGATGACGTTAAGTGGCCGGTTATTGTTGGTGGATGTCGTGGTGTAGATGACGTTAAGTGGCCGGTTATTGTTGGTGGATGTCGTGGTGTAGATGACGTTAAGTGGCCGGTTATTGTTGGTGGATGTCGTGGTGTAGATGACGTTAAGTGGCCGGTTATTGTTGGTGGATGTCGTGGTGTAGATGACGTTAAGTGGCCGGTTATTGTTGGTGGATGTCGTGGTGTAGATGACGTTAAGTGGCCGGTTATTGTTGGTGGATGTCGTGGTGTAGATGACGTTAAGTGGCCGGTTATTGTTGGTGGATGTCGTGGTGTAGATGACGTTAAGTGGCTGGGTTATTGTTGGTGGATGTCGTGGTGTAGATGACGTTAAGTGGCCGGTTATTGTTGGTGGATGTCGTGGTGTAGATGACGTTAAGTGGCCGGTTATTGTTGGTGGATGTCGTGGTGTAGATGACGTTAAGTGGCCTGGGTTATTGTTGGTGGATGTCGTGGTGTAGATGACGTTAAGTGGCTGGTTATTGTTGGTGGATGTCGTGGTGTAGATGACGTTAAGTGGCCGGTTATTGTTGGTGGATGTCGTGGTGTAGATGACGTTAAGTGGCCTGGTTATTGTTGGTGGATGTCGTGGTGTAGATGACGTTAAGGGGCCGGGTTATTGTTGGTGGATGTCGTGGTGTAGATGACGTTAAGTGGCCGGTTATTGTTGGTGGATGTCGTGGTGTAGATGACGTTAAGTGGCCGGTTATTGTTGGTGGATGTCGTGGTGTAGATGACGTTAAGTGGCCGGTTATTGTTGGTGGATGTCGTGGTGTAGATGACGTTAAGTGGCCGGTTATTGTTGGTGGATGTCGTGGTGTAGATGACGTTAAGTGGCTGGGTTATTGTTGGTGGATGTCGTGGTGTAGATGACGTTAAGTGGCCGGTTATTGTTGGTGGATGTCGTGGTGTAGATGACGTTAAGTGGCCGGTTATTGTTGGTGGATGTCGTGGTGTAGATGACGTTAAGTGGCCGGTTATTGTTGGTGGATGTCGTGGTGTAGATGACGTTAAGTGGCCTGGTTATTGTTGGTGGATGTCGTGGTGTAGATGACGTTAAGTGGCCGGTTATTGTTGGTGGATGTCGTGGTGTAGATGACGTTAAGTGGCCGGTTATTGTTGGTGGATGTCGTGGTGTAGATGACGTTAAGTGGCCGGTTATTGTTGGTGGATGTCGTGGTGTAGATGACGTTAAGTGGCCGGTTATTGTTGGTGGATGTCGTGGTGTAGATGACGTTAAGTGGCCGGTTATTGTTGGTGGATGTCGTGGTGTAGATGACGTTAAGTGGCTGGGTTATTGTTGGTGGATGTCGTGGTGTAGATGACGTTAAGTGGCTGGGTTATTGTTGGTGGATGTCGTGGTGTAGATGACGTTAAGGGGCTGGTTATTGTTGGTGGATGTCGTGGTGTAGATGACGTTAAGTGGCTGGGTTATTGTTGGTGGATGTCGTGGTGTAGATGACGTTAAGTGGCTGGGTTATTGTTGGTGGATGTCGTGGTGTAGATGACGTTAAGTGGCTGGTTATTGTTGGTGGATGTCGTGGTGTAGATGACGTTAAGTGGCCGGTTATTGTTGGTGGATGTCGTGGTGTAGATGACGTTAAGTGGCCGGTTATTGTTGGTGGATGTCGTGGTGTAGATGACGTTAAGTGGCCGGTTATTGTTGGTGGATGTCGTGGTGTAGATGACGTTAAGTGGCCGGTTATTGTTGGTGGATGTCGTGGTGTAGATGACGTTAAGTGGCCGGTTATTGTTGGTGGATGTCGTGGTGTAGATGACGTTAAGTGGCCGGTTATTGTTGGTGGATGTCGTGGTGTAGATGACGTTAAGTGGCCTGGGTTATTGTTGGTGGATGTCGTGGTGTAGATGACGTTAAGTGGCTGGGTTATTGTTGGTGGATGTCGTGGTGTAGATGACGTTAAGTGGCCGGTTATTGTTGGTGGATGTCGTGGTGTAGATGACGTTAAGTGGCTGGGTTATTGTTGGTGGATGTCGTGGTGTAGATGACGTTAAGTGGCCTGGGTTATTGTTGGTGGATGTCGTGGTGTAGATGACGTTAAGTGGCCGGTTATTGTTGGTGGATGTCGTGGTGTAGATGACGTTAAGTGGCTGGGTTATTGTTGGTGGATGTCGTGGTGTAGATGACGTTAAGTGGCCGGTTATTGTTGGTGGATGTCGTGGTGTAGATGACGTTAAGTGGCCGGTTATTGTTGGTGGATGTCGTGGTGTAGATGACGTTAAGTGGCTGGTTATTGTTGGTGGATGTCGTGGTGTAGATGACGTTAAGTGGCCGGTTATTGTTGGTGGATGTCGTGGTGTAGATGACGTTAAGTGGCCGGTTATTGTTGGTGGATGTCGTGGTGTAGATGACGTTAAGTGGCCGGTTATTGTTGGTGGATGTCGTGGTGTAGATGACGTTAAGTGGCCGGGTTATTGTTGGTGGATGTCGTGGTGTAGATGACGTTAAGTGGCCGGTTATTGTTGGTGGATGTCGTGGTGTAGATGACGTTAAGTGGCTGGTTATTGTTGGTGGATGTCGTGGTGTAGATGACGTTAAGTGGCCGGTTATTGTTGGTGGATGTCGTGGTGTAGATGACGTTAAGTGGCCTGGTTATTGTTGGTGGATGTCGTGGTGTAGATGACGTTAAGTGGCCTGGTTATTGTTGGTGGATGTCGTGGTGTAGATGACGTTAAGTGGCCGGTTATTGTTGGTGGATGTCGTGGTGTAGATGACGTTAAGTGGCCGGTTATTGTTGGTGGATGTCGTGGTGTAGATGACGTTAAGGGACCGGTTATTGTTGGTGGATGTCGTGGTGTAGATGACGTTAAGTGGCCGGTTATTGTTGGTGGATGTCGTGGTGTAGATGACGTTAAGTGGCTGGGTTATTGTTGGTGGATGTCGTGGTGTAGATGACGTTAAGTGGCCGGTTATTGTTGGTGGATGTCGTGGTGTAGATGACGTTAAGTGGCCGGTTATTGTTGGTGGATGTCGTGGTGTAGATGACGTTAAGTGGCTGGGTTATTGTTGGTGGATGTCGTGGTGTAGATGACGTTAAGTGGCCGGCTATTGTTGGTGGATGTCGTGGTGTAGATGACGTTAAGTGGCCGGTTATTGTTGGTGGATGTCGTGGTGTAGATGACGTTAAGGGGCCGGCTATTGTTGGTGGATGTCGTGGTGTAGATGACGTTAAGTGGCCGGTTATTGTTGGTGGATGTCGTGGTGTAGATGATGTTAAGTGGCCGGTTATTGTTGGTGGATGTCGTGGTGTAGATGACGTTAAGTGGCCGGTTATTGTTGGTGGATGTCGTGGTGTAGATGACGTTAAGTGGCCGGTTATTGTTGGTGGATGTCGTGGTGTAGATGACGTTAAGGGGCTGGGTTATTGTTGGTGGATGTCGTGGTGTAGATGACGTTAAGTGGCCGGTTATTGTTGGTGGATGTCGTGGTGTAGATGACGTTAAGTGGCTGGGTTATTGTTGGTGGATGTCGTGGTGTAGATGACGTTAAGTGGCTGGTTATTGTTGGTGGATGTCGTGGTGTAGATGACGTTAAGTGGCCGGTTATTGTTGGTGGATGTCGTGGTGTAGATGACGTTAAGTGGCTGGGTTATTGTTGGTGGATGTCGTGGTGTAGATGACGTTAAGTGGCTGGGTTATTGTTGGTGGATGTCGTGGTGTAGATGACGTTAAGTGGCCGGTTATTGTTGGTGGATGTCGTGGTGTAGATGACGTTAAGTGGCTGGGTTATTGTTGGTGGATGTCGTGGTGTAGATGACGTTAAGTGGCCGGTTATTGTTGGTGGATGTCGTGGTGTAGATGACGTTAAGTGGCCGGTTATTGTTGGTGGATGTCGTGGTGTAGATGACGTTAAGTGGCCGGTTATTGTTGGTGGATGTCGTGGTGTAGATGACGTTAAGTGGCCGGTTATTGTTGGTGGATGTCGTGGTGTAGATGACGTTAAGTGGCCGGTTATTGTTGGTGGATGTCGTGGTGTAGATGACGTTAAGTGGCCGGTTATTGTTGGTGGATGTCGTGGTGTAGATGACGTTAAGTGGCCGGTTATTGTTGGTGGATGTCGTGGTGTAGATGACGTTAAGTGGCCGGTTATTGTTGGTGGATGTCGTGGTGTAGATGACGTTAAGGGGCTGGGTTATTGTTGGTGGATGTCGTGGTGTAGATGACGTTAAGTGGCCGGTTATTGTTGGTGGATGTCGTGGTGTAGATCACGTTAAGTGGCCGGTTATTGTTGGTGGATGTCGTGGTGTAGATGACGTTAAGTGGCCGGTTATTGTTGGTGGATGTCGTGGTGTAGATGACGTTAAGTGGCTGGGTTATTTTTTGTTGGATGTCGTGGTGTAGATGACGTTAAGGGGCTGGGTTATTGTTGATGGATATCGTGGTGTAGATGACGTTAAGTGGCCGGTTATTGTTGGTGGATGTCGTGGTGTAGATGACGTTAAGTGGCCGGTTATTGTTGGTGGATGTCGTGGTGTAGATGACGTTAAGTGGCTGGGTTATTGTTGGTGGATGTCGTGGTGTAGATTACGTTAAGTGGCCGGTTATTGTTGATGGATATCGTGGTGTAGATGACGTTAAGTGGCCGGTTATTGTTGGTGGATGTCGTGGTGTAGATGACGTTAAGTGGCCGGTTATTGTTGGTGGATGTCGTGGTGTAGATTACGTTAAGTGGCCGGTTATTGTTGGTGGATGTCGTGGTGTAGATGACGTTAAGTGGCCGGTTATTGTTGGTGGATGTCGTGGTGTAGATGACGTTAAGTGGCTGGGTTATTGTTGGTAGATGTCGTGGTGTAGATGACGTTAAGCGGCTGGGTTATTGTTGGTGGATGTCGTGGTGTAGATGACGTTAAGTGGCCGGTTATTGTTGGTGGATGTCGTGGTGTAGATGACGTTAAGTGGCCGGTTATTGTTGGTGGATGTCGTGGTGTAGATGACGTTAAGTGGCCGGTTATTGTTGGTGGATGTCGTGGTGTAGATGACGTTAAGTGGCTGGGTTATTGTTGGTAGATGTCGTGGTGTAGATGACGTTAAGCGGCTGGGTTATTGTTGGTGGATGTCGTGGTGTAGATGACGTTAAGTGGCCGGTTATTGTTGGTGGATGTCGTGGTGTAGATGACGTTAAGTGGCCGGTTATTGTTGGTGGATGTCGTGGTGTAGATGACGTTAAGTGGCTGGGTTATTGTTGGTGGATGCCGTGGTGTAGATGACGTTAAGTGGCTGGTTATTGTTGGTGGATGTCGTGGTGTAGATGACGTTAAGTGGCTGGGTTATTGTTGGTGGATGTCGTGGTGTAGATGACGTTAAGTGGCCGGTTATTGTTGGTGGATGTCGTGGTGAAGATGACGTTAAGTGGCCGGTTATTGTTGGTGGATGTCGTGGTGTAGGTGACGTTAAGGGGCTGGGTTATTTTTACTCTCGACTGTTATATGCTTTACTGACATGAGTAGAGAGACATCACACCTTTAGCGAGTACGCCCTGTAACGTGACACTAGAAGAAAAGATTCCGTCTAATCAACCGGTCCTCGAATGTCGTGACGAGTTATCTCTCTTGTCCGTCATCAATCTCTTCAGCATCTCCCTCGTAAATATTTGTCCTAATTAAACTTTAAAATGTAATTATGTGTTGTAGTGCATATTTTCTGGCTGACGAGGTGGTATTAAATCAAAAGCCTGAGCGGCCTCGGCTGTTAGTACGCCCGACATATACGGAATCCTCTCGCAGACTGCTGTATCTATATGCACCAAGCGAACCCACGTCAAACTAATTCGTACTCTTCCCACCAGGTAGCGTGATAGTGTAGTCTATATTTAAAGTTACCCTCGTTTGGATTAGTGATTTCTTTTATCTTGGATTTCTTTAACGCGCCCACAGTTTTATCAGGCTGTTTGGAGTACATACTAATTTTGTTTATGTACAAATGTTTTCGATGTTTTTTATCATCAACACCTGTTTGAATTCATTTCGTCAATATGTGATGACGTATGACTACCCAGGAGTTCGTTTTAGCAGCTTAACCCACAGATAATCTCTCTATGGTAAAAAAACAACCTGCCCACCTTGCACGCTAACCTGATATTCATTTTACATGTTTCAGGTATCCTTTTCACATAATACCAGTTTGAATATAGTCGGGGAAAATGAAAATAAAGCATGATAATAAAACAAAGTCATTAAAGATATTATTTAAAATTTCTTTTTTTCACCACCTAAACCTGTTTTGTCTGATCAGAAATGTGTCACGTGTTCATCGCGTGTTGCAACCACGGGTATATATATGTAGGTTCAACAATGGGTATATATATGTGTGTAGGTTCAAAAATGGATATATATATATAAATAAGTTTGACAATGGGTATATATATGTATGTAGGTTCAACAATGGGTATATATATGTGTGTAGGTTCAAAAATGGGTATATCTATGTAGATTCAACCCGTCACGTGTATACACTGTCGTCATATGACCTTAGTTGTTGTGTAATCCCGTGACGTGTAGACACTGTGGTCACATGACCTTAGTTGTTGTGTAATCCCGTGACGTGTAGACACTGTGGTCACATGACCTTAGTTGTTGTGTAATCCCGTGACGGATACTGTGGTCACATGGCCTTAGTTGTTGTGTAATCCCGTCACGTGTAGACACTGGTCACATGACCTTAGTTGTTGTGTAATCCCGTCACGTGTAGACACTGTCGTCACATGACCTTAGTTGTTGTGTTATCCCGTCACGGATAGACAGTGGTCACATGACCTTAGTTGTTGTGTAATCCCGTCACGTGTAAACACTGTCGTCACTGTCGTCATATTTCGGTTGTTATTCGAGTGCTGGTTTAAATGCAGTTTCACAAAAATGCAATGTCGCATGTACATTGGCCCAACCGGTTTCAGTGCCACCGGAAAGGGCCAGGTTCTTTGTGTATCCTTTTCATAGTTGAGCGTCATGTGCAGCTGTCATTTGAATGTTACTAGTATATAACGTCCTAGTGATAGAACACACAGCCTTTCTATCCGTGAGGACAACTCAAGGCCAAAGTTGAGACGACGTCAAAGGAAACAACAGGAAGAAAAAAGTTGTTTAAAAGCAAGGGAAGACTTACAGATCATGCAATGGGGGCGGCAGGTACAAATTATTACGGCCTACCTGCAGGAATCCGTTGTCACATTATCTGCAAATATCGTCGTCATATGACATTGTTCAGCTGATATTTCGGTTGTTATAAACGTCTCCAACTGATACTGTCTCAGAGTTGTTCAGCCTGACAGGTTGTGTAATATTTGAGATTTCTTAGCTTTTAATGTTTTGTATGTTTTCACAGTGTTATCATTAGGATATCGAGGCTACACAACGATTGGTTGTTGTATAGGGTATTTCTTTCACTCGAGTTAGTTACTTTTCCAAAGTTACAAAAACACGAGCTTTTAGCGAGTAATACCTTATAGAACAAGCACGAGTTTGTGTGACCTGTTTTTACCATAACAGAAAAGCTATTCTGAGGATGAATGGACCTGTTTTGTTTCAACGTGTGTTCTTTCGGAATATCAGGCAGGGTGTAAGGATATGACCAAAAGAGAAATGCCGCTAATTAATATGCAAAACTGACAATTTCGGAAATGTGTGCAAATATTACAATTCACAGTTAATCATAACAAATGATTAACAAGATTGTTATTTTTTTCAAATCGATAATTTGATATAAATCTATATAAAAAGAATTATCACAAAAACAATGGTGAACTACTTTTTGTGTGTCATCATTTCCGCGACCCCCTGAAGCGGCCTTCAAGTGTTAGCCAATCAAATCGTATTTAGAGTTTATTCCACGTGTGGTATAAACTGAATGATATTCAACAATTGTAATGATTATTTCATGCCTTGGGAGTAGAATAACACCCCGTATCGTGATAGAAATATTATTAAACCATGTTCTACCACATAACAAATGTTCTTTTTATCGGATCACCACCAGCAAGGCTTTTCTAGTCAATCTCTTATCACACGCCTGTATAGTACATTTAACCTTACCCCTTACGTTTTGTATGGTTTTCTCGCGATATTTATCATTTACTACAAGATGTGTATACAAAACAAACCGGTCTCAAAAAATAAACCACGAGATATTTCGTGAAAATCGATATATACCGCAGTTCCATGTTGAAGTGAATTAATATAATGTTTCAATAATAAATTATTACGGTCCTCTAACACACTTTCTTTTGAATACATGTACGATATACAAATACCCAATATACATTTTTATTTTGCATAAGAAATCTTGAGATAATACATGTACTTTGATATCTACTAAATAACAATCTGATCAATTTGTCGATATTGGGGAGGTTGTCCCCTAAATGGCCATAGTTGTTGTAGGACGTTAAACAATACTAAATCAAACCATTGTCAGTTCAAGTAATATACAATATGTTATACAGAAGATATATATATGCTGATAATTTTTATATCTTCTTTCCTTTTACTGCGTTTACAAAACAAAATATTTATATCCAAATGAATACATATGTTTATGTTTTCGATTGATCAATACATATCGGTGTTATCCTGTTTTCGATATAGTACACTGTACTGTGTATTAAAGTGTCTGTCCTTATGTGATAACATTGTAGCAGGTTTGATTTTATCGAAAACAATGTCCAAAGAAGGAGTAATAAATAATGTGGTTATTGTGTAACGACAGTATTCTCTCTGTGGAAATCGTATATTCTGTAGGAACGGGTGGTCGCTAGATGTCCGTTATCTAATTTTATCTGTTATCAATAATCAACCAATCAACTGTGTAATCACTTGTGTAACTACAAATGTAATAACAATAAAATGGATGAAATATATTTTTTTTAAATGTCGATAGTTAGGTTCTGATCCAAATAAAAGCGAAGGTAGAATATGCGTTACTTCTGCTACATTCAGTGTACATGTATAAGGCAGGCGTGTAAGAAAAACTTTCCAGACAACAACAGAGAAAGCTTGAATTGCTTCTGTCAAACGTAACAGCATAGTAAAATTGACAGATAGAATGTACTAAATACTCTATAGCGTCGTTACAGGGCTAATGTTTACAATTTTAAACATGCGATGTTTGACGATAGCTGTGGTTAAGGACAGAGAAACAAAACGTAAGTAACTGTCCCTCAAGCGGTATGATGCAGTAAATTGCCTGTGGCTCTATCTAAACTTTTCAGTTCCTGATGTTTATTTCAACACGATTGTCACCTTTTGATTCAAGTATCAAACATTCTTTCAAAATCCAAAAATGAAAGTTGTTTGATTAATTACATTATGTGTCTTTTGCACCCCTTCCCATCCAAATTTTGACATTTCTTTGGATCAAATTCAATGTTTTTCGTCACCTCCGATGGTTACCAATGACGAGTCCTAGGATGAAAAAGCTGTATGATGTCCCTATCACCACTGACGAGTCCTAGGATGACGAAACACCTGTATGATGTCCTTATCACCACTGGCGAGTCCTAGGATGACGAAACACCTGTATGATGTCCCTATCACCACTGACGAGTCCTAGGATGACGAAACACCTGTACGCTGTCCTTATCACCACTGGCGAGTCCTAGGATGACGACACAGCTGTATGCTGTCCCTATCACCACTGGCGAGTCCTAGGATGACGACACAGCTGTATGCTGTCCCTATCACCACTGACGAGTCCTAGGATGACGACACAGCTGTATGATGTCCCTATTACCACTGGCGAGTCCTAGGATGACGAAACACCTGTATGCTTCAGTTTAGTTTAAACTGTGTTTTAGTAGCCAATGTCCATTTAACAATATATACAACATATAAATGATACAAAAAGGAATCAGAAACAAGTGTCAAGACACTTATATAAATCTGACACCTATATAAATGGATTGACGTTACATAACAACATAGACATGATAAAACACAACATCGTATCATAAAGACAATAGAGTCTAATGTGAAAACATCAGTTGGAATTTAATCAAATAATTAAATATATTGAAGTTAATAAAATGGGAGAAAAATGTGAAAGTGGGATTTGCTGCTCTCATCTGGTTGAAGATATATATTTAATGTGGTATTAATCTACAATGATAGACTACAAATATCTACATGCTACGTTAGCAAATCTGTTTGATTTTACAAGGAAATTTTGCACAGCAAGGAACATCCTCGTGTTATCGTCAATGGAAAGAGAAGCATCTCCAGACAGTAAATGTACTGATACAGTTTAATCCATTGTGTGTCGACAGTATCTGATTTCTTTTCTTTTCTTTTATTATTATAATTTGCTCGTTTATCATTTTTGGTACCATATCTGTAGATTATTTTTTATTGTTTTACCTTTTTTCTTACTTTTTAACAAAAATCACATTGTATCTAAATGGTGTGTTATCATTAACAGGTGATATTAGGTTTACATGACAGTCTTTGTCTGTCTATATGACATAATACACAATAATATGGTCGGGCCACCTCGTCAGTGGACTTTTTATCGTTATTACTGATTCTTGCTTTTATTCAATTTCTATATATGTATCTAACTTTGTATGGAAGGTGTCGACCTCTTTTGTACGACCCCTATTACAGGTTATATAACAGCGTGTTTCCAATGGGAAAGCTGTCATTTTGTTTTATGTGGACAGACATCACAACACGATTCGTTCTTCCAGCCGGTCCTCGGCTAAAAGTGCATTTTTTACTGAAGCTCTCTATCATTGAGTTCGATCAACCATACCTTCACGTTATCGGCTTTCTTCCCGATGACATCCGATCTGTAATTTGGTCCAATACGCCGTATTAATAATTGATAGACAAGGACCGCTGAGTATAGACCAAACCAAAATATGGATACATGTGGTGTTCCATCTCATGTGGTATATGGCTAATCACCCGATTACATCCACTAGAGCAGAAAAAAGGTATGCTACCATTGAGAACAGCTTTCTGGACCAATAAATTAAATTGTTTAATTCGATCAGTACCTACGACGTTGTCAGACGAACTTCTGAAACCGAAGAACTGTCGTGAAAACGAGTAAGGTATTTAATATAAATTAGCGAGAATTCAGTTCACCAAAGATCAAATTTTAAACGATACGTTCCGAAACGGCTATCTCGCTTGTCATAATTAACGTCTCGGGTGGTTAATTATGATATTTAATTAATACTGTCTCTCTGTTATTTGCAATACAGATTGGACGGAAAACTAACTCCGGGAAACAATACTCGGCTAGTAGTCCCGAAGGTCCGCCATCATCTACCGTTATGATACACTGATAACGGGGCCACTTAACAGTCGCCAAATCAAAGAGGCACGAGCATCGTAAAATAGGAACAGGTCCAGTTTACGGTCCCGGAATGAAACGACTGTCGCGAGATGAAATGGAGAGGAAACATCGGAGAATCCCCAGCGTCAGTAGCAGACGGAATCTGGCCGATAATGGTCCGCGCTAGTCTCGAGAGATACAGCCAAGGATTCGACAACAAAAGCTAACGTTTAAAATAAATGGCCAGTGTTTTAGGCTTTAATTTGAAAGATTTCCGCCTAATGTGTATTTGTTCCTCTGGGACGTTAGGTCGAACATGGCGGGTTGTTATCCCGAGCAGACGAGATATATTTACATGACGTCAACACACGTTGTCAATAGATACAGTAAACCAGTAACAATTCTCCTCTCAGTTATATCAACCACTATCATCCATCTGGGCCCTAATGGTCGTACTGTTTTAATATTCCGCCGACAAGGTTTTCCCGGTTACCCTCGTACAGATGCGGAAGAGGATGGGATAACATCGCTCTGTAAAATGACCATACCGTAATTGGTTTTATTAAGGTCATCGGATCACAGTATGCTTCATCGAAGTAAAAGTCTAGAATCAGGGACGTATCTATGTATGTCCCTGCTAGAATCAAAGGAGTTTCGATGTCTGTGTTACATACAGCACCGCACTATATCTTTATTTGGCGGACGCGTACATCAACGAGTCAGTACTGCGCCGTAAAATGGATGTGTAAACGTACGCAGTATAAACAAAACTTTAACAAAAGTACTATCTATGACGTCAGATAAAAATGGAAGTCATATGATATTACTTTCATCACACACGAAATGCACATGCAGTTGTTTCGAATTTTGATGCAATTCATTTCTGGAGAGAAATCTTATTATACTCGAAAATTAAACTGTGGATTCGATTCCTGAAAACAAAGCAAACTTCATACAAAATAACAAGGAGAACTACTTTATGAGGTTTTAGATAAACAGTGCTAATGTATACTGGTCGCTTTTTCGATTTGCCGGTTTAAGAAGTTAAGAAGGGAGTTCCGGTCGGGATGCGCGATTCAGAATTACGGATGTCTCGTCGAGCAAATCAACAATATAGTCTCTACCACGAACAGAATACTTCCTTGAACTGAACACTAAGCTTTTGTTTTAGTTCTCACGACTTTTACCATTTACTATATAACGTACATTAAAATCTAGATAATAAGCCGTTCTCAAAAATCAACAAGGAAATATTCCTGAAAATGGATATATGATTGCATTAAAGTATCACAGTACTCGCACCGTAATTATAAATATCAGATATGATGTACTCGAGATTATGAATTAGTTTTCAAATAATTCTCCAATATCTACTAAGTATCGGTTGTCATGGTTTGTTTTCAGGAGACTTATCCTGGACATATATAGCTGGATATGTCTATAAACCGAACACTAACATCAACTGGACATGTCTATAAACCGAAAACTAACATCAACTGGACATGTCTATAAACCGAACACTAACATCAACTGGACACGTCTATAAACCGAAAACTAACATCAACTGGACATGTGTATAAACCGAACATTAAGAACTGGACATGTCCATGAACCGAACACTAACACCAACTGGACATGTCTATAAACCGAACATTAAGAACTGGACATGTCCATAAACCGAACACTAACATCAACTGGACATGTCTATAAACCGAACATTAAGAACTGGGCATGTCTATAAACCGAAAACTAACATCAGCTGGACATGTCTATAAACCGAACATTAATAACGGGACATGTCCATAAACCGAACATTAAGAACTGGACAATATCAATAATGATCACACTCATTTGTATGTACGCATCAAAGAAAATCTTATGTCTTAATTTTGATGTTCTGTATCAAGATTAACACCGTTTACAACTTGGTCATTCCTCCGATCAGAAGGTGTCAGTACTGTCTGTCTGCTTTGCCTTGTAGCACTTAAAAAGAAAATTGAATTTAATAACAAGTACATTCATCCATGTTTACCATACATAAAATAAATACAAATTACACTCCCTTCCGTACTTTGAGATACAGCATATCTATTGATCGGACAGCATCGGGTGTGTTTTTCGTTGTTCGTGATCAAAATTGATAAGATCGATATCAAATGAATTTGAAAGCTAATGTTTCCACATATCTATTTTACAATGTAAATGTCTACTGTCTAAAACACAGCAAATACTCATTTTATTTCTACACATAAAGGAATTATCTCATTGCGGCAGCCATAGATATAATACCAAGTTTAAAACGCACATGTGCTGTAAGCAGTATTAAGATTAAAGTGGTCTTTACAATATTATCATAATAAAACTGTAGGTATTTAAGACAAAGTTAAAGGTCATTTAATACAAATACACTCAAACTTACAATTCAGCTATTGATTACAATGACGTAATACAGTACTTTGATGTATCTTTTTCTACCATTTGTAAATAAAAAAGTGAGCATTTTTAATTTAATCATTTGAATCCATTACAATAAGCTAGGAGGTTGATGTTTTATATTTTGTCATCATTGGTATTAATTACAATAAGAGAGGACGTTGATGTTTTATATTTTGTCACCATTGGTATTAATTACAATAAGCTAGGAGGTTGATGTTTTATATTTTGACATCATCGGTGTTAATTACAATAAGAGAGGACGTTGATGTTTTATATTTTGACATCATTGGTATTAATTACAATAAGCTAGGAGGTTGATGTTTTATATTTTGTCATCATTGGTATTAATTACAATAAGCTAGGAGGTTGATGTTTTATATTTTGACATCATCGGTATTAATTACAATAAGAGAGGACGTTGATGTTTTATATTTTGACATCATCGGTATTAATTACAATAAGCTAGGAGGTTGATGTTTTATATTTTGACATCATTGGTATTAATTACAATAAGAGAGGACGTTGATGTTTTATATTTTGACATCATCGGTATTAATTACAATAAGCTAGGAGGTTGATGTTTTATATTTTGTCATCATTGGTATTAATTACAATAAGCTAGGAGGTTGATGTTTTATATTTTGACATCATCGGTGTTAATTACAATAAGCTAGGAGGTTGATGTTTTATATTTTGTCATCATTGGTATTAATTACAATAAGCTAGGAGGTTGATGTTTTATATTTTGACATCATTGGTATTAATTACAATAAGAGAGGACGTTGATGTTTTATATTTTGTCACCATTGGTATTAATTACAATGAGAGAGGACGTTGATGTTTTATATTTTGTCACCATTGGTATTAATTACAATAAGCTAGGAGGTTGATGTTTTATATTTTGTCATCATTGGTATTAATTACAATAAGAGAGGACGTTGATGTTTTATATTTTGACATCATTGGTATTAATTACAATAAGCTAGGAGGTTGATGTTTTATATTTTGTCATCATTGGTATTAATTACAATAAGCTAGGAGGTTGATGTTTTATATTTTGACATCATCGGTATTAATTACAATAAGAGAGGACGTTGATGTTTTATATTTTGACATCATCGGTATTAATTACAATAAGCTAGGAGGTTGATGTTTTATATTTTGACATCATTGGTATTAATTACAATAAGAGAGGACGTTGATGTTTTATATTTTGTCATCATTGGTATTAATTACAATAAGCTAGGACGTTGATGTTTTATATTTTGTCACCATTGGTATTAATTACAATAAGAGAGGACGTTGGTGTTTTATATTTTGTCATCATTGGTATTAATTACAATAAGCTAGGAGGTTGATGTTTTATATTTTGTCATCATTGGTATTAATTACAATAAGCTAGGAGGTTGATGTTTTATATTTTGTCATCATTGGTATTAATTACAATAAGAGAGGACGTTGATGTTTTATATTTTGACATCATCGGTATTAATTACAATAAGCTAGGAGGTTGATGTTTTATATTTTGACATCATTGGTATTAATTACAATAAGCTAGGAGGTTGATGTTTTATATTTTGACATCATTGGTATTAATTACAATAAGCTAGGAGGTTGATGTTTTATATTTTGTCATCATTGGTATTAATTACAATAAGAGAGGACGTTGGTGTGTGCTGATGTTTTGAACTTTATCATTTGTATTAATAACACTTACAGTGGACGTTGAGATTTTGCTATCTTATCATCTGTTAGTTGTAGTTTAAGAGTTTCCCCGGTGCTTTGCATTTGATAATGTGTATAAGTTTTAAAGAGAGTATGCATTGTATTTTATCATTTACACTAGTTTAAATATGAAATTGTGCTAATATTTTTCTCATTTTTATTAAAACGAATATAAGAGAGGTTGTTCTAATAATTTGTTTAACTTCTATATTATGACCTGTACATCCTCTGTACCATCTGTATTTGATGTCTTCTCAAACTTTCGGAAGCTTTCTTCTTTATATGGCAGTACCTATCTTCCGGATACATTATAGCGATGCTTAATATGTTTGTTATGTTGAAATAATTTGAATCTATTTTAATAAGTAGATATGATAAAACACTTGTTGTTCGGTTTTATAGATCAGAAAGAAATCAGAGATAACATCCATCACGTGCTATACCAGACATTTGGAACATGGTGTAGACTTGTGTTTATTTCTTCCTTCTGACCATGAGTAAAATATCATTCATCTTCAGTTTGAATTTTCTATTGTGTTTCTCCCTCTGTTGATGTCCTTGGCCTGATAAATATGGCCAAATTTAGCGTCTTAACGACAACATCACATGTACCACTTGCAGTTATACCGCTAAAACCACGGCGGTGTGAACGTTAGCGACATCAATTAGACCCTATGTGGAACGAGTGATAACCAGGTTTCACCGACTGCAGAAAACGTCTCTATTCTTTCACCTACGCCGACAGTGGGTCTGAGAACACGCTAGGCCTATATGAATTTGACAATGTGAAAATTAACAAGGAGTTAAAATCGACAAGAAATCCAAACATGATCACGTTTAATTTGCGGATATGTTGCGTGTACGGTTATTAGATTACTTAAGTACGAGGCGGTTGCCTGGAGCCACACGGCGGCATTGTCATGATCACACTAGTGCCACATCGGGGCCACTCTCGGGTGTGTTGTTACGTACACTCGGCTACTGACACTTATGGACCGTATTCAGTAAAACATACGGGGATTTGCTGAGGGACGGGGCTGGTAAAATGGCGGGAAATTAGGGCGGGGGGGGGGGGGGGGGGGTGGAGATATTCTATGGGAACAGTCGGAATAGGGTCGGGGAAAAGAAGTAGGGCTCAACCTATCCAGACTAAGTATAATGAAAGTTGGACTCATGAAAAGTTAAAACTTTTATATGTCTTTTATTGTCCTTTTCAGTTCTTTTATTTCAATTTAAAATTAAGATAAAAAAATATATATCCTATTTTTTCCAGAAACAAAAGTAAGAGCAAGCAGCAGTTTGGGTTTGAGAGATAACCAGTTTGTTTTTTTCTTTCTTTCTTTCTTTCTTTCTTTCTTTCTTTCTTTCTTGCTTTCTTTCTTTCTTTCTTTATTCATTTATTTATTTATTCATTTATTTCGTACATACAAATTTTTCGTATCAAAAATGTAATAAAAAAACCCATGAAACATGATGCAAACAAAGCTATATAATAAGCACAACACATACAAACTGTGGGTGGAGCACGTCGTATGTAAGCATTTTAAATGAATGCTGTTTACTAAATATATTTATAAATCTATTGATTTCGTTATTTCTTATTTCAAATTGGCAACTTGAGGTTAAATTTGTGGGATTCAAGCATTAAATAATAGAAGGATATCATTGTATTATAAGATAAGGGGGATTCCTGCCCTAGTAAAATAGTACTAGCAAAATTTTAGTCCTCAATAAACACACAAATATCAGATTTTTTTAAAAGAAAGAAAACCTCAAGATCTGCATTTGCTGTAACTAAAGAAGTACACACATATTGTTAAGATTGCGTTGTAAAGAATATGCTAATTTTATAATGGGAACGCCTTCTTTCATATTTTACATTTTACTGAATAATTCCATGGAATGGTCATTGATGATTAAATTGTGTGTTTTTTCTTTATCCTAAAATTTCTGATGAAATAATTGCCCATGTGCTGATCTGTCAGGATGGGCACGTGAAATGAGAGGTGACCTACACCCCAGCAGGGATCTCCGCTAATTAACGGTATTTTAGGCAAAAAAATAGCACCACGCCCACAACGATACAACACAAATCCCGAGATGTGCGTGAGTCTTTCCGTCTATTAGAGCCATTGAGTGGATAAACTGTGGAATATGGTGCACAGTTGTGACATTTAGTGTGAACAAAAACAGAAATCCTTATCTTATCAAGTTATTCGCTTCGTCACGTTTTGGGGAAAAAACCACCTAACATTAGTTTACTGTAAAAATGGTCACAGATGGGTAGACCTGCCGAAAGGGAAACGTCAACAGCCGGATCAATAATAAGGCGAACAAGCGCTCGACTACGCGGATTGGGTATCAGTTCATGTCTAATTCCCTGTCTAAAGACTCTATAATTTTCTCAGATACCACAAATCGCCTTCAAAGACGTTTTCTCAATCAACCTGTTCCTGGTAACGGGAGCGTTTCGCCCCCCGCGGCAAAACCAATGGAACAGAACCGGATAATCAACATTATCATATCCCAAATCTATTAGTGGCAGTTAATTAATTTTAAGAAATTCACAATGATACAAGTAGTAATTAAGGAACAATTAGGGTTAAGATGAAAATTAAATACTGGAAATAGATTTTCCATCATGGTGGATTTACCCGTCTCGTCTGGACGATGATTGAGTCTGCCTTTCTACATCAATGTCTCCCATACCTAATTCAGGGTAATAGACTAGGTCGTTGGATGGTCTTTAACGAAGGAGCATGGTGGTCTCAATTGGATTTTTATGTTCTAGATTAATGGCAAGTTCTAATTAGAAAATAATTCAATTCTTTAAATTTTTCCACAGATTTAATTTTCATTATGGGTGATGTCCTTGTCATGAGCGCTAGTTTAATAGTAGTAAACAGGTCAAGATGAGTAGCGAAAAAAATTAAAAACAAAAAACAAAAACAAAAAGCAAAAAAATAACAACAAAAACAACATGTTGACGGCATCACTAATAATAATCTGGCAGGATTGATATCAGGTTATTGGTATAATATACAATCGATGCATACAAACCAGCTATTTATATCAGGTTATTGGTAAAACTTTATGCTATCATGCATGGCACATGAATAAGTGACCTATACAGTTCAGGAGTGATCTATGAAGGATTTAGGAACGTGTTTTTGTGGACAAAGGCTAAGTGACGTGTATTGGATGTGTGGTTAGAATGTGCCATGCATTGGTTTTTAATTAGTTTTGATTAAGTGTATTTAAAGATATATATTGTGTACATCGTTATGAACCATAATTTGTAGTTTATCCTAATGTAGCAACATTCATCTTACTCTTAGATCTCTAGATATGTCTTTCTTTGCTTTTCTTTCTTTATAATCTTTATAAGTACACTGTGTCGCTATCACAATCTTTGTAATATATATTTCTGGAGAGGGCTTTCATAAACTGTTAAAAAACTTGTACCCAATCCATTTGTCTAAACAATAAAATACGTTCGAATACAAATACTTTATGCTATGATATCTTATTGAGGTTATCGTTAGAACAGGTTATTGATATACCAATACCATATAATTGATACACTATAACAAGCTATTATAACACAATATATTTTTTGAAGTTATCGGTTCTTTTTTGGCAAAATATTGGTATGAAAAAAAAAGTTTATTTTAACCGAGTTATTATTGGATTCGGGTTTTTAACTATTGATCAGAAATGTCCCCCAGATGTTATATAGTATATATAAGGATGTTTTGTATACTAGGCACCACATAACTATGCAGATGTTCCTTTAGATATTAATTATGATTATACGTAACTTGTATCATGTATTCACAAATTATTGCATTCAAAGAAGAAAAAGAAGTAACTCGAGTTCTTCTGCACGTCATTCAAGCATACCGTGTCACTAAAACAAAAGGAAAATTTCATATCATATCGTAGCTGATTTTAATATTTAATGCTGAGGTTTCTTCGAATATCCTTTCTTCCATTGTTTTCCAATTTTGTAATAATGACAAAGCTATTACGTTGCTATCAATATATTTAGCTATACTATTTATTTTGTTAGTTATATATGCACATATAATTATGCACATATTTGGGTGTTCAGAAAACAGTTTTATAGTGCTTATTTTAACATGAGTACAGATGTATATCCTTTCGGTATATATAATGACTTTTGACAGTGTAACAGCGTTATGCATTTGAACTATTGGAAGAAGTAAATGATTAACATATCCAAAATATGTTATTTTTCTCCTTCTGCTAAAAACATCGAAATTATCAGATTTTTTCCGCGTCATTTCCCCGCGTCATATCCTTAAAGATGTTCATTATATAAAGACATCATTGTAGTTATGAAAATATTGTTATTTAAATGCTTATTTCTGAAGTGTAACGGTTAGGTTCTATTTTCGTTATCTTAAAACTTAAAATTGACTATTGATTATAAATGCACAAAGCTATTTCCCTGTTATCATCTGAAAACAATAACAGAATCATTTAATCATCTGATATTGACCTACTTTTTCATTAATAGGTATGGAAAAAAACATACCGAATTAGTGTTTACATTAATTATGTGAAATCCGGAGTTTATCTACATCATTAACATTGTATGCTTGTGTGAACACTAGCGGTATAGCCGGGCTTTTAAATGATAGATACTTTATTAAATGATAGATACTTTATTAAATGATAGATACTTTATTAAATGATAGATACTTTATTAAATGATAGATACTTTATTAAATGATAGATACTTTACCAAAGATAGCCGGGATCCTTGTTCCTGGTTTTCTTACATAATTAGTAGACAACCTTCAGATTGTCATGTTTAAATACACTTATCTACAGTAACTGTTGTTATATGTCCACATTTATAGTGTAACCACTCATAGCTATAACTGTCATCGATATTTAGGTACATAAATCAGTCTTATTACCCGGTTCTTATATCATCGATATATGTATATGGAGGTTTCCTGAAATTTCGTTTACATGCAAGCTCTTAAAAGAATCCATGCTAGTATCCAACTATTTGAGCTACCATTTTTACTGATAATCTGATTTTCCTGTCCGAGATGAGTAATGTCTAATATCACTGATTTGTCTATCACCAATGTTATAAGATTTGTGTGGAGGTGTAGAAAACGCTGTATTGAGGTTGTATAGTTTGAAGACACGACATCACATCTTACTCCATTTATCAATCAATGTTCTTAGTAATGCCAAAATAAAATTACCCAAGGATTTTGTTATCTTACAAACATTTACAGCTAAAATGGTAACAGTTCTCTGTGTTGACATCTAAATTGAAATTAAAGTTGTCAATACTAAAATGTATCAACAGATTATATAGCTTTATTGTCCAATGTAACAGAGACAATGATACAGCGTCCTGTTACTCCACTTACGAAAGTGTTTGATCTAAATCGTTAAATTGATACAGTAGTTGAGAAAAAATTCTCGATTCCGCATTCGACAACGAAATAGCATGTAATGACTCCAAACATGTACATCTTGTAATTCTGTTGTCCGAGGTCTGATAATGAAAACAAAAATCGTTATATTAACAATTATAAGGAGATAGTGTAATTGAACACTCAAGATATCCATTAAACATGTTTGGGATAATAATGGTACGAGAACACAGACCTACACGTGTTAGTACTACGGAGTCCTGCTACATCTGTAGATCAAAACAGGTAGCTAAGAAATTAAATATTTTAATAGTTTTAGGTTGATTGGTGTTCTGTCAACCAAGTTAGATCATTTAAATTATCTTACCGACATCATATCATTGTGTGACGTAAATCACCGAGTGGTAGTTTACCAGATTCATTTCTGAACACTGGAATATGTTATTGATGGAAACAGATTTACTTTGTTCGCTGTTCATTAAGTAAATTTAAGTTGGCTCATACGGAGAATACCTAATTAACCAGCCTGTTCCTGTGACAAAGGGCCATTATCTTATAGAATGGTGCTACTGTACTGTTATAGAGAAGTTATAAATAATCAACATTTTGATGTTAAACACAATCAGCTGATACGTATTGTTGTTGTAAATGTAGATATCCAACATAGGTGTCACAATGCTTGTGTCTACTTATGTATATTGTGATCTTTAGAAAATACCCAATATTCTTTTTTTTAATTATTAACATATATCTGCATTCTATTAGTAAATATTTGGACAACTCGAAAAGAATGATAATGTGCTTTTACTCAACGGATTACACCAAAAACAAACAAGGTATTAGACATATAATAATTATAAACTTATGTACTCGTTTTACTCATATACACAATGTGTAGATATATTGACTTACATATATAAGGAAATATGATGGTAATTACTATTCCTGTATAGATGTAACTGAATGACTATGATATTGTCTGAAATACAAATAATTTAGAAAGTGGTGTGACAATTATATTGTATAGTAGTTATTGTAAATGTATGACCTCTTGTTCCACACAAGAATGTGGCTGTGTTGAAAAGATATACCTTCAAGTCTTGAGCAGCATTTAAAAACAGACTGAGAGTTAGAGTAGAGTCAAAACGAATCAAACTACATCATACAGTTGTTTCATCCTAGGACTCGTCAGTGGTGATAGGGACATCATACAGTTGTTTCATCATAGGACTCGTCAGTGGTGATAGGGACATCATACAGCTGTTTCATCCTAGGACTCGTCAGTGGTGATAGGGACATCATACAGCTGTTTCATCCTAGAACTCGTCTGTGGTGATATGGATATCATACAGTTGTTTCATCCTGGGACTCGTCAGTGGTGATATGGATATCATACAGTTGTTTCATCCTAGGACTCGTCAGTGGTGATAGGGACACCATACAATTGTTTCATCCTAGGACTCGTCAGTGGTGATAGGGACATCATACAGGTGTTTCATCCTGGGACTCGTCTGTGGTGATAGGGATATCATACAGGTGTTTCATCCTAGGACTCGTCTGTGGTGATAGGGATATCATACAGGTGTTTCATCCTAGGACTCGTCTGTGGTGATAGGGACATCATACAGCTGTTTCATCCTGGGACTCGTCTGTGGTGATGAGGACATTATACAGCTGTTTCATCCTGGGACTCGTCATTGGTGATAGGGACATCATACAGCTGTTTCATCCTGGGACTCGTCATTGGTGATAGGGACATCATACAGCTGTTTCATCCTGGGACTCGTCTGTGGTGATGAGGACATTATACAGCTGTTTCATCCTGGGACTCGTCATTGGTGATAGGGACATCATACAGCTGTTTCATCCTGGGACTCGTCATTGGTGATAGGGACATCATACAGCTGTTTCATCCTGGGACTCGTCATTGGTGATAGGGACATCATACAGTTGTTTCATCCTAGGCCCCGTCAGTGGTGATAGGGACATCATACAGTTGTTTCATCCTAGGACTCGTCATTGGTGATAGGGACATCATACAGCTGTTTCATCCTAGGACTCGTCAGTGGTGATAGGGACATCATACAATTGTTTCATCCTAGGACCCGTCTGTGGTGATAGGGACATCATACAGCTGTTTCATCCTAGGACTCGTCAGTGATGATAGGGACATCATACAGCTGTTTCATCCTAGGACTCGTCAATGATAATAGGGACATCATACAGCTGTTTCATCCTAGGACTCGTCAGTGGTGATAGGGACACCATACCATTGTTTCATCCTCGGACTCGTCATTGGTGATAGGGACATCATACAGCTGTTTCATCCTAGGACTCGTCAGTGGTGATAGGGACATCATACAATTGTTTCATCCTAGGACCCGTCTGTGGTGATAGGGACATCATACAGCTGTTTCATCCTAGGACTCGTCAGTGGTGATAGGGACATCATACAGCTGTTTCATCCTAGGACTCGTCAATGATAATAGGGACATCATACAGCTGTTTCATCCTAGGACTCGTCAGTGGTGATAGGGACACCATACCATTGTTTCATCCTAGGACTCGTCATTGGTGATAGGGACATCATACAGTTGTTTTATCCTAGGACTCGTCAGTGGTGATAGGGACACCATACAGCTGTTTCATCCTAGGACTCGTCAGTGGTGATAGGGACATCATACAGTTGTTTTATCCTAGGACTCGTCAGTGGTGATAGGGACATCATACAGCTGTTTCATCCTAGGACTCGTCAGTGGTGATAGTGACATCATACAGTTGTTTCATCCTAGGACTCGTCATTGGTGATAGGGACATCATACAGTTGTTTCATCCTAGGACTCGTCATTGGTGATAGGGACATCATACAGCTGTTTCATCCTAGGACTCGTCATTGGTGATAGGGACATCATACAGCTGTTTCATTCTAGGACTCGTAATTGGTTCTAAGGATCTAGAATGACCATATGAGCCGACCAAAAACTCAAATTTGGTCAAAGAAATGTCAAAAAAATTCAATCAATTTTTTTAATTATCACTTATGAATTTCCAAATTCGCCAATGTTACATTCTTGTACATGTGAGACCAGAAATCTCACTTGTGGACGACTGGGGGCGAAATAGCTTAGATTGACTATCTCTCGTTGTGTTCTCGAAACTTTTCATAAATTCGATAAACCTTTTTTTCCCGCCATAGGATGTAAACATTTAGCAACAGATTTTAGTCAAACTTTATACAAAGGACAAGTATGAGTATACTTCGGACATCGTTATGTTTCAGGGTCACAAGGTCAAGGCCAAGGTCACTGTTTCTAAATATAAAAAAAATCATCAACTGATTCAACTTAAACGCTAGTACATAAGTATGTGTATTTCGTGTTAAGAATTTTATTTCCTCTGTTGATTGAAGAAAAAATATTGTATGAATAGAGAATATCAGCGGTTATATATATCAGACTTATTTACATAAAATTTCAATTTCAAGTATTAAATTCTTACAGATGTATTCACGAGCAAAATCTACTTACTGAAGAAAAATAGTTCCAATGATGTGATATCAAAGCTATAAACGATTTTCTCACTTATAAAATAGCACAATAAAAATTGTTACTTTGATATAATGTATGTGATCATATCATATACTATCTTAACATTTTAAAATCTACTGTGCAATCAAGTTCAAGTTCAATTTATTCCAAGGACCTATCGGCCCATAAGTGAAAATAATAACATGGTAATGCATAGATATACAATAAAACAGTTACATGGTCGGAGAGTGTTCAACATGATATTGTAAGCTTATACATCTCATTAGTTTAACAAAATGATATTTAACTATTAACCTTTTCTGCCCTTTTTCTAAAAGCTAAATGGATAAATTTACCAGTTTTATTTAGTTCTTTAATCAAATTTTCCATGCATGATGTTTTTATAATATCATTGTATTGTTTATTCGTATTTTTTTCAAGGAATAAGTAAATTGTATAATAGTTGACTGGTGACCTCTGTAGTTCCCGCCGTAGAGACCAGTTTTCTGTTTCACCACTGTTTAACCAAATACTGTGTTAATTATATTTCGAAACATCTCGAATGAGCATATCATGCTGTCACACAAAAAATGTTTTATTTGACACTGTAGTTACGGCTCCTCACGGGATATACTGACTTCCAATATTAACTTTTATTTCTGGAATGTATTATTGGGAGAACACGTGACTATACCAATCCTGTAACCTTTGGTAGCTGTCTAACAAGGTGTCAACTGTTAACTGTGAAATCCGAAAAACATGACAATTTCGACAAAAGTTTGAAAAAATCAATCGACTGGGAAATAGAATCTTTTAATCCTTGTTTTTAAAAGTATTACGAGTTTGAATTAATTTAAACAAATTATCGGTCGTTTATTTTCCCAATGGTCTGAAAATAAACAAGTTACACACTAAATCTGCCTCTTTCAAAATTGTTCAATGTAAAAAGGAAAACGATACAAAGACGGAGAAATACTTGTCAGTTTCCGTTAGGAATACAATAAGACTTTAGAACAAAACCAATTACTAGCTAAATGGATGATGGGCCGTTTCCCATTGTGTTTCAGGATATTTCCCTTATTTATGTGCCCATAGGAGTAGGAGATAATTGGTTAGCCGTCTCCATGCCAGAGCTTCACACCCCCTACAATGAGTTGGCCGTCCCTACCCTCTTTTATCCCCCTCCCCCTTCCAACTGCGCCCGGCCCCGCATCTTTGTAGCTCCCCCGACTGCACGTTCGACTGTCAAAAAGCACGAGTTTACTGGTCTGTAAGAGTCCTGTATACATACGGGGCAATGTCCGTCATTATCTGTTAGAATGAAATGTAACTTATATCAGACTGATCGAAGCGCGTGTTTCCGAGACGGACGGCTATATTTTACAGTACATGGGAAATGTATTGGCGTTAGCGCGACCTTTCATCATGCATTTTGAGAAAAATGATTCTGTTATGTATATTTTGGTTCCTATCAATGAGCATTATACGAGTTATGGCTAAGGAACTTCCCTTTAGTATCTTGGTCTGTTTTTCAGCCAGTAAAATTTAAAGAAGGATTTTTTTTTTCAATGTCTCCGAGTTTAAGATAACTGACTATGCCTTTCGAACACATAAATATAAACACTGATTTCAAATCGATCCAATTATGATATGTGCTTCAATTGGAGATAAAACAATTAAGTCATTTTCTCGCGTGCACAAACCTCGCTTTGAAAGTGCGCGTGCTGGGTGACAGTTGGCGGAAGGGTATGCTGCTGAGTGAGTGACCCGCCCCTTCTCTTCCAATGACACGATACATGTAAATTAGGATTGTTATGATATCATAACGCCGTCAATTTACAGTGATGGCTTGGACGTGTTTACGACACAGCGTTAATTAATTGAAGTTTAATAGACGTTTTCTCTGCCAGCAGTCGTGAAGAACTGACAAGTCTGTGTCCCTACCCGGTCCGATTACATGCACGTACGCAACTTGTAACGAGAGGACGAATAACTCATATTTATTGTGTTCCGCCGTCATAAGGGCTCCATATAGACGCCCATCCTTAATTTTAGTATTAAAAAGGAAAATCTAAATTGTGCAAAATTTTAAAAGATATTTTGTATTTTGTGGTTTCCTTTAGTTTAAATTTCACACATAGCTACAACTAACTCAAAATATGAATTTGTAATTTGGCAAGCATTTTTTTTTATCTTGTAAAGTATTGTATTAAAGACACAAGGCACCTTTCAATATCAAATAATATGACTGAGTCCAGAATTAAGTACTTCCGGGTTCAGGCCCCACGAATGAAGTCCTCACAAAAAATGTATGTATTTCAGGAAAACAAATCAAATGCCTCTTTGAACTTGATTTTTGTTCATGAATTTAATGTGGATTTATGGTAGAGATGTCAATCTAGGTTTTGTGATGTAAAATGATAATATTGGTCATGCATTTTTTTCTCCGGGATCCTGTGTGAAGAGTCCTGATTTGACCTCCTGACCCGGATGTATATACTCCACGTTGGTGAAACATTTTGACAGCTATCTCCAGAAAATGCCTAACATGCTGTATTGAAACTTTTATATTTTGCTTCTCAGATGTTGGTCTTGGCCAGGTAAGATAGAACGTTGCATATGAGATTTTGGGAATTCATTATTAATTTCAATGTTACAATGAAACATATAGTGAAGCTAATAGTGAAGCTAATTGTGTCCAAATACCTACGGAAAGTTCTATAGAGCCAACGGAGAGTTTGCTACAGTAGAATCAACGGAGAGTTCGATACAGTAGAATCAACTGAGAGTTCGATACAGTAGAATCAACTGAGAGTTCGATACAGTAGAATCAACGGAGAGTTCGATACAGTAGAATCAACGGAGAGTTCGATACAGTAGAATCAACGGAGATTTCGATACAGTAGAATCAACGGAGAGTTCGATACAGTAGAATCAACTGAGAGTTCGATACAGTAGAATCAACGGAGATTTCGATACAGTAGAATCAACTGAGAGTTCGATACAGTAGAATCAACGGAGAGTTCGATACAGTAGAATCAAATGAGAGTTCGGTATAGTAGAATCAACGGAGAGTTTGATACAGTAGAATCAACTGAGAGTTCGGTATAGTAGAATCAACGGAGAGTTTGATACAGTAGAATCAACTGAGAGTTCGGTATAGTAGAATCAACGGAGAGTTTGATACAGTAGAATCAACGGAGATTTCGATACAGTAGAATCAACGGAGAGTTCGATACAGTAGAATCAACTGAGAGTTCGGTATAGTAGAATCAATTGAGAGTTCCATACAGTAGAATCAACGGAGAGTTCCATACAGTAGAATCAACTGAGAGTTCGGTATAGTAGAATCAACGGAGAGTTCGATACAGTAGAATCAACGGAGATTTCGATACAGTAGAATCAACGGAGAGTTCGATACAGTAGAATCAACTGAGAGTTCGATACAGTAGAATCAACGGAGAGTTCGATACAGTAGAATCAACTGAGAGTTCGATACAGTAGAATCAACGGAGAGTTCGATACAGTAGAATCAACGGAGACTTTGATACAGTAGAATCAACGGAGAGTTCGATACAGTAGAACTAAAGGAGAGTTCGATACAGTAGAGCCAAATATGAATTAGTTTAAACAATATTTATTCATTAATCAAAATAGTCAATACATATACAAATATTTTTATGGGATGGGAAAACAAGCTTAGAGCTTATATTAATTCCTTTCCCATGTACATACAAAGGCAAATTTAAATCTTCGGAACTGGAACACCTAACATCAATATGAAATGAAATGATAATATTTATTGGTTACAATTAAAACCAACAGACATATATACACGTGGTGAATAGAATTAATAGTAGAAATAAACGACAGTGACGCCTATAAATAAAATTACCTTATAAAGCTACGTATAAATGTATATCATTATACATTCGATAGATGACATAATGGGTTCAAAAATATTAGCTAACAACGTTTACTTAGCTTAATATAGTTTTGTACTGTCAAGAATATTTGATCATTTTTCTGTATTGAATAAATATCATTTCCCCATAGCAAAGTTTTTTCAGTTAGTGTTATATCTAACTGAAATAAGGTATTTTGTCTGATAATGTTGTACTTGTCACACGATAGTAAAAAATGGTAAGTACTTTCTACTAACCCACAAGAACATAATGGACTTTCCTCTAAATTTCTTATGTATAAATGTTGTATAAGATTACTACATTTGAGCCTTAATCTTGTATGTAAGATTTGAAGATTTCTATTTCCAATGTTAAAATAATTGTGGATTAGTAGTGGTAATGCATTCCATAACTGTATTGAGGAATTTAGAATGAGGTTTTGTAAAACTGAGTTCTGCAATTAATTGAGAGTAAATTATTAGAATTTCGTGTATTATGCCTATGACTATCTGATACTTTACCTGGAATAAGATCTGAAAGATAAAATGGAGTTTTCTTGTGATACATTTTATGAAACTGTACAATTTTGTGATTTTCCCGTCTTTTAGATAATTTTTCCCAGCCCACATCTTTTTACAATAGATTTACACTAGACAATTTTGTAGCACCTGTAACTATTCTTGCTGCTTCTATTTGAATATTTTCTAAATTTTGATATAAGTAATTTTGTAAATTATCCCAGACAGTTTTCCTGCTAGTTAATAACGTTTCTGTCTTATCGGGATTGAATTTTACTTACCACTTATTTGCCCATATATGTATTTTCGAAAGATCATTATTGATAGTATTAATAGCGAGAGTGCGATTTTCAACTATTATATACAAGGCGGTATCATCAGCAAATTATTTTATTTTACAATTTATGTCATTCATTATATCATTTATGTATACGAGGAAAAAAAGAGGTCCTAAGATTGAACCTTGAGGTACACCTGCTTTGATATTTTGAGTTTCTGAAGAAAGACCATTTATTACAACTCTTTGACTTTTGCCAGATAAATAATTTTCGCACCAAGCTAGTAATTTCCCAGATATGCCCGATTCTTTCAATTTATGTATAAGACCTCAGTGCCAAACACGATCAAAGGCTTTACTTATATCACAAAATACAGCAATAAATTCTTTACCCGCGTCTCAAGCCCTCCCAATATCGTTTGTAATGTCTAGCAATTGATTTGTTGCAGAATCCCCAGGTGTGAAGCCTGATTGACAATTTGTGAAAAAAAATTGTATCTCTAAAAAATTGTAAACGTGTTTGAAAATACACCTATTTAAAAATGAATTAGATGTCACCATACAATTGTTTCGTCTTTCTAGAACTCGTCAATGGTACTAAAGGCCAAAAGTTTTTATACCTAGGAGGCGACGGGCATAATAAAAATGACGAAAGAAACATCAAAATCTGGTTAGATAGGAGCAAAAACCCCATATTGCATAAAGTTAAAATTTGTAATATTAGAGATCAAAGAAAGGCAAGTGTATATTCTGAACCGCATCACTATTCGAATTATTCAAAACGTGACATGCAAATAAAGGCTCGAAAATAAGAATATACCTCGTGGTGCAATTTACCTCGTGGTATAAGTTACCTCGTGGTATAATTTACCTCGTGGTAAAATTGACCTCATGCTGTAATTGACCTCGTGGTATAATTGATCTCGTGGTATAATTGACCTCGTGGTATAATTAACCTCGTGGTATAATTAACCTCGTGGTATAATTTACCTCGTGGTATAATTTACCTCATGGTAATGTATAATTGACCTCGTGGTATAATTTACCTCGTAGTGCCATTGACCTCGTGGTATAATTGACCTCGTTGACCTCGTGGTATAATTTACCTCGTGGTATAATTGACCTAGTGGTATAATTTACCTCGTGGTATAATTTAACTCGTAATATGAATGACCTCGTGGTATAATTGACCTAGTGGTATAATTTACCTCGTGGTATAAATTATCAAGTGGTATAAATTATCAAGTGGTATAAATTATCAAGTGGTAAAATTTACCTCGAAGTGTAGTTTGCCTCGTGGTATAATTTAACTCGTGCTGTCTTTTGCATCGTGGTAAAATTTAACTCGTGGTATAATTGACCTAGTGGTAAAATTTACGTCGTAGTGTAATTTACCTCGTGGTATAATTTACCTCGTGGTGTATTTAACCTCGTGATGTAATTAACCTCATGGTATAATTAACCTCGTGGTATAATTGACCTCGTGGTATAATGCAGGTGTGCTAAATTATTATAATTCTACTATCGAAAACGATACATTACGAGACTAGCGTATGAAAGCGCTACTATCCAGATTTTAGCTGGGTTTGATACATGAACTTGATTTATAATTTTGACTGGCTTTTCGCTAAACAGGAGAAAATATCAGGCAAATGATACTGATGCTGATGTTTAATTAGTAGACATTTGTTTGGTGACTATTCAAGTATTTGGCGTAATGTGACATTCTTGGTTAGCCTTCATTAAACCAGGACATAATTATCACCAATATTGTACGCGCGCACGTGCAGAGACGACGCCCAACAGACACCATTGATGACAGTGAGCACGTACGCACGTGTAAAGACCAATCTGCAATGGCGAATGCGTTGTTATAAACATTGAACGTTCAGCATCGTGCATGCATTGTCAATAAGAATGCAGTCTGGGAGACACTTAATACAAACTTGTCAAAAAATTGTAGGAAAGAAATCAGCAGCTTCGATGTCAGATAAAAGCCGGAATCACTTCCAATTTCAAATACTTAAACCATCAACAATTTTAACAATCATCCACTTTCCGTTTTTGCCCCCACTTCACTTTCTCGAACAGGTCAGACTTATAAGCAAGATATTTACCGTGTGCGATTTCCCCCTGCATTTGAAAAATAAATAAATCAATAAATAAACAAAAACAAAAAAACAAAAAAATACGACTTCTATCGCGCTGGAGAAAAATACTCACAACATTGATGCATTCCTTCCAATTTTGGCCTTATAACAGTTCATCGTGCTAGTCCCACTAAATCAAATTACAGCTCTATATTTGAATATTTATTTTGGGCCGTTTTTGGTGTCCTGTCCTCCTTTCCGACTTTCTGCGTTTTGCCTATAGCATCACTGACTACTCTCTCCTAGAAAGACAAACAATTGCATATTGTAGTTTTATAGTCATGAATCCACGTGAACCATATCTACCACTAAATTTATATTAAAAGGCGATACTCGTTTTTGTATTTCAGTAGAATTTTTTAAGGACATTCTTAATATCGTTTTGCAAACTCGTATTGCATACTTCGCCTTCATTTCTATTTATCGTCATCATTTCATTTTTCAAAGATAAATATGAGTTGATGTTTTTAAGATGTTGGTAGGACTATTACATGTAATTCTAATATATACCCAAAAACAAAAATATCGGTGTTTCAAATCAAGGGTTAGGAATAGTGATAGCAATTTCATCATTTATGTTTTGTATCATTATTGCCTTTCTTATGGGTCAAAGCTCTTCAATTGCAAGAAAACACGTTTAATTTAGATGACCTACAAACCACAGATATTGTCCAGTCAACATGTTGTTACTGGCAGTATCCAAAATCGTCCCAGTATCGAGAGACAGCATTTGTTTAGTGTTTACATCAGAGAATGGATAAAGCAAGAACACAATGCATTTGATTGCTTTTCAAAATATAATAATTTCAATATTTTCATAAGCTTTAAAAGAATAAGCAGCTTAGAATAATAATATAAAATAAATGAACACGTCTAAGGATGAATACCTAATTATCATTATAATTTGGAGTTTTATTTACCCCTATATCACAGCAACATGACCTCTCAAAGCGATTCACACATTATTTTCCGTGGTTAGTGGGCCTTTAGCATTCAGTCAATGTCTTTCTCATCACATCTCGAGCTGTATGATGCGCATGATGATTTAAATCTCCCTATTGCTAATTTTCCATTTACAAATAGTGACATTCCTGCTCTACCAATCTACGATGTTTACATATGGCAATTGTTTCGTTATCCAAAGGTTTGTTACATATATTGTACCAGTATTACGGTTGTCGTGACAAACGCCATCTGTAGACAGAAAACAGTGGTATTAGTATCATGTATTGTGTACACTTTATCTATTTGACAACTGGGGAACAAGTTTGATTATTCTTGTTGGCCCGGATGGAGGCACGACTGGGTCTAAGTGTGGGAGGAAACTGCACTCCTCGGGGAACAAAACCCTATGTGGTCGGGCAGGTGGACCCCATACCTTATCTCGTCCGATTAGAAATAAAATCCCGACAGCCTTGGGTAAAGGTGAATGCTTATCACTGTGTGAATCGACCACGGCGTCCTAGGTTACCCAGAGTAACACTGCCATAGGATATCGACGTGTATCGGAGATGTGGATTGATGAAAACGTTGGGAATGTTTTCCAGTTAACATCAATATTTCATTGGATTTTTCCCCTGTGATATCTCGGTATTTATTAGTATGTCTGGTGGTTCCGTTTTCGCCACTCCTATTCTCATTTTGAGAGGGTGGCATTAGCTTGATGTGTCCTAGATTCACATGGCGAGTCTCGCCGATGACGCAGCAGACGTTTAGAATTCCGGAACGCGTGGTCCATTTTCGCACTTTTTAAATGGTCTCCTTCTTAATCAATATTTCGTTTGCAAGTCGAGAGGCTGATGTTTTGCTATCGATAATTTTCCATTTCTTGATAGCAACATCCCAGATTTCAGATTTTATAATTCATTCAGCCACCCTAATTGTGTGAGACAAGAATTCCATACACAGGTCAAGTATTGAACATGGCTAACAAAGAAATAACATAATAAATGTATGTTACAAGAATGCAGTTCGTGATGAAGTCAGACGTATTGTATAGAATACATAGAGTTATTGTAATACAGATAAGACCTCGCGATAAAATCTCTAAATAAGCCAACATTTTCTAGGAAACTTAAATTGACGTTTACATGAAGAACAAGATAAATCCGGAAGCATTATTTTTAATAAATCAGGTAACTGTAATAAAGATGACCTACTTACGACGTTTACATGTCCTATTCAATAGCATGTTTCCAGGTAGACGATGTCAATTAATGCCTGAAAACCTAACAACACATGTTTTCTAGAGACCCATGATGATGAAGACCTCTGAACAAGTTTAGCCGACATCATGCTTGTGTAATGAAGTCAGACGTGGTCATGACTTGATGATATACCTAGTGGTTGTCGCCTCCCTAGTTCTTATTTTGAGAAAGTGACCTAAAGCCCGACTTTGACCCAGATATGCATGACTGGTGTGGTCGATGATTTTAAAGGTTCCCATGAATGATATTTCTTGGTTTTTGTCACTTTTTAGTTAGAATTACGGTGTTGACGTCTCTAATGTTGGTGTCATTTTTATCGTTCGCTTGTTTTATTTTGTGTGTGTGGTTTTTGTTTTATATCTACCTTAAAAGTTTTAACATCTTACTGATACTCATTCAATATCCATTTCTTCTTTTGAAACATGCTTTTTTTCGATTGGGTCCACGGTGGCCGAGTGGTTAAGGTGTCCCGACTCTGGGTTGCGAGTTCGAAACCTACGTGGGGCAGTTGCCAGGTACTGACCGTAGGCCGGTGGTTTATCTCCGGGTACTCCGGCTTACCTCGAAAACCTGGCATGTCCTTAAATGACCCTGGCTGTTAATAGGACGTTAAACAAAATCAAACCAAACAAACCAATTTTTTTCGATTCTTTCAGCATCTTTTGAGGAAGATATTTTATATACGAAGCAGAAGTTTAAGCGGCCTTATAAATTATATTTTTAGTAAGAAATTGAGAATTCAGAACGTAATTTTGTGATTTGGTAAACAATTTATGTGCCCTTTCCCTTGATCAGGGATGTCCCTGTTTTTGTTTGGCTCATTATGATTAAGTTGATCAATATATTCACACAAACGAAAACAGAATTTGCGTTATCATTATGTTTGATGAGTTTCTAAAATCTGCATCAATGTAACACAGCCGAGATTTGTAAGTGATGTGATTTCCGTTATGACAGGTTGATGACACGGGTAGGTGTTAAGATGTGGGATATACACGTGGTCGTCACGTGACACACACGAGGACGTGTCTAATTAAACCACCACAGGTAGACACTTCTAATTAATACAGAACATGGTGTTTATAATTAATTACGGGATTTCCGCTAAACAGGACACTAGTCGATACAGACAATTTACCTGTGTAACTGGGTTAGTCTCACCACAGGGACTTGACAGAATTATCAACATTATCATATTATAGTTATACATGTGTATGGACCATGGGTTGGGGAGTTATGATAAGTCCCTGTGTTTCTCACCAACTATAATTAAAATACATACGCATACTTTAGTAGTTTCAATATGTAATTATCAAGAAAGCAAATTAATTGTCAGAAATTAAAATACGAGATTTAAAGAAATATAACAATACACATCTATACATACATCTAATAAGGACTTCATCATAAAATTGGACCGAGAGTTTTGTTTATTAAAACATATTGAGTGGTAGCGAATTATATAACAAAATAATCAACGCTTCCCAATATATATATATATCAAATCTACCAGGCAGTGTCACGAGATTTATACAAATTTGTTTTGGAAAAAAAATTAGAATTTAAAGTATTTACCCTTTCGTCATCTATAATAAAGTTATCACATAACAAGGTGATGAAGAGAAGGAACAGATTGGGGTTGAGCCTGGAGACTTCACGAGTCTTTTAATTAGTCTCCAATACACAATGGGGCTGAAGTTCAATTCAATTCAACTTTATTCCGTAAGTTTTACAACTTATTGGATAACATAATATACATTTGTACATACATTTAAGGACAAAGGCACCCACTCTTACATAATTCATCATTCATTCTACAAAACGTTCAATAGTTAGATCATGTGCAAACAAACGAATCTTTGAAATAAGTTTTTGGTAATTAAAATTAACTGGTTTATAAAGATACGACTGAAGTTTAATATCATCAACTAGATTTTGGTATAAAATTCCTTAAGACGATAAATTTACCTTCATAAAACATTCTTGCTGGCAATTATCGAAAAGACGCTGTTTAAATACATTACTATAAAATTGATCTGAACAGTTACTGGTTTCTTCAAACATATACCCAAGACCAACAGTTAAAAGTTCCTGTTTTAAGTTAAGAATCCAAGGGTCTTCATTTTCCAACATCTCATCATAACATGCTTTGAGTACACAATTATCTGAACGCTTTAATTTCAACCAATATTTAAAAATTCTGACTTTTCTTAATATATACAAGGGAAATCTTCCAAGTCAATGTTCAAAAAAACATTATTCGTTGATTTTCTGACTCCAAGTAATGACTTGAGAAATGAAATATTAAGTTTCTCAATAGCAGGGGCTTTATGATATCGCCAGATTTCAGAACCATGCATCAAAATACTTTTTACATAAGTGTCAAAAACAGAAAGGCGAGATTCAACATTAAAAAAGTTTTTTCTGCAAATATTATTTACGGCATATAAAGCTTTTCGTCCTTGTTCTGCAAGTTTATTTTGAGCTTTTGTAAATTTACCGTTGATATTTAATGTAAGACCAAGGTAATTAAATTCATCAACAATTTCAATTTCCTCATTCCCATAGACCAATTTCTCGTTATTTCGTATTAATCCACCATTCCTGAGGATGACAATTTTTGTTTTACTAACATTAACAGTTAAGTTCCATTATCTACTATACAATTTCTGTAAATCTTCCGGTGTTTCAGATAGAATTACCATGTCATCTGCATACATAAGTAGGAAAAGCTTGATAGTTTGAAGTTCTATCGACGAACAGTTACTTTTTATGAATTAAATTTCTAAATCATTAACGACAAAATTTCACTGTGAAACAATCCAGTCACATTTGAAGAAATCACTTGTGCCTTTGAATTTAACAAAGCTTCTTACATTTTCATACAAACTTCTTATATTGTTTAAATATTTCCCCTCAATCCCTTCCTTAATCATTTTATACCACAAGTTTTGGCGATTTACAAAGTAAAAGGCTTTCTTGTAGTCGATAAAACAGCAATATAGTCTGCGGCGGTTTCTTAGAGTTCTATTAATCAAAGATTGTAAAACAAGAATAGCATCCACTGTCGAAAAGTCTTTTCTAAAACCAAACTGAGCATCTGTAATCTGATCATAGAGTAAGCTTTATCAATTTTAATTAATCTGTCATTAAGAATAGATGTGAAAATTTTCCCAAGACAACTTACCAATGTAATTCCCCTATAATTATCCGTTATATTTACATCTCCCTTTTAAAATAATGGTTCCAATATTCCAATTATCCAGAAAGAAACCAGAGCTAAACAAACCCCGTTAAATAGCTCTTTTAAACAAGGAGCCAAAGTATCTTTGCATGCTGCAAATAATTCATTTAATAAACCATCGATACCACACGCCTTATTGGGTTTTATATTACTTATTACATGTAAAACCTCTCTCTCGCTGATACCTTCATCTAATTCTTTGTAAGGATTTATATTATCACCCGAATTATCGTACTGTTCCATGAATCTATTAACATTTTCGTTTGAACAAGAGTCAATAGACGCTAACTTTTTGAAATGTTCAAAAAAATCTTCATTTTCCAAATTATTTTCGTTGACTTTTTTCTTATTAAAACATCTGTAGAATCTTTTAGGATGATGCTTTCTCATGTAGTTCATTAAAGTTTCCTTCATGTGTCTTGTATTCCCTTTTCAGCTTGGATTCAAGCTTTTTATACGTCTTTTCCTTATCAATCAAACATCTATTATTTGCCCTAGACTGATCTTTATTAAAAACTGAGAGAGCGGCTTTATATTCTTTGTATTTACGTTTACATGTTTGTGTAAACCAAGGCTTATCTTCAGATTTAATAGCTTGATATGTTTTACGTAATGGAATCTGATAACAGTGTGGTTCAACAATGTTTCTTAGCATATCAGAAAATTTTATGACACTATCATTTATGTTATCCTTAGACAGGCTACCTATTTCACAGGTGTCCATCAAATGGTGAGCAGATTCATCAATCAAATGTTTCATTACCTCCACATTGTCCGGATTCCATCGCGTAGCATGAGATTACTCATTTTCAAAAGGTAAGTTTCCATTGTAATCTTTAGTGTATATAGTAAATACAATGGGCGAATGGTCTGAACAAGTATTAAACTCTCCACTTTTAAAATTCTTAATAGTCTCAAAGTTAGACTCATCAACCAGAACAGAATCGATAAGACTTGACCCTAAACTGTTATAAAATGTTATACTGCCTTTATCATCACCTGAATGTCGCCCGTTTACAATTCTCAGACCGCTCACATTACATAAATTCAAAATCTTTTTTCCCATAGGGTTTACATGATTATCCTGATTGTTTCTTTCACATACAGTGGTATCCGGTAAGTAATTAAAAATGTTAGACATGGAAAGGTAATTTACCAATATTATCATTTTCTATCAAATCACTACTTTTACCTGTTCTACTATTAAGATCGCCGATAACAATTACATTTCCATAATCATTATACATCGACACATGCTCTTCAATAGACGCAAAATATCAACGTCGTTATGTAGTATGCACGGTTGGCAGGGGGTACATAATTAGCTATGATATGATAATCTCTGTTATCTTTCATACACATAGATTCTAATTTGATAATAATAGAGTGATCATGGATAATGTTTTCAATTGAACGAATTGTTTCCTTGATATATACAACTACACCTTCTCCCCGTCCACCTATTCTTGGTACCGACTTAACATCGAAACCGGGAAGAGTTACGTCATCATTTTCTTTCACCCACCACTAATACAGACATACCAAATCATATACAGCAATAGTATTTACAAAATCACGGAGATGTCATTGTCCTGTCTGTCCTAGTGGCCAGTATATGTCCTTCCACTAGAAGATTGGGGGTTTCTACTAGAGGCCGAGCCAGTTCCGGTGTAGTGATTAACGCGGTGATTGTCGAAGGTTGTTCTTACGCGAACGCGGGTTGCCGTACTGTTTCTTGTGTCAGAGTCGGAGATACTTCCGGTGTGCGAGTTGTCGCGGGGATTTCCTATGGACATTCTGTCGCGGTCGCGCGTCCTCGTACTGCTTGTTGATACATCGTCGCCAGGCCTGGACTCAACAGAGGATGAACTCGCCTGCATACCATTATCATAACGCTGCTTAATGATTGGACCATCATAAAGCTTTCCATTGATGATGAGTTTGTCCCTTACTAACCGCACATTTTCCTCTTTACTCTTTAAATCTTTCACAGTCGGGCCAAGTTCCTTACGGCGTTGCTGAATTTCAGTCGGAAACTGCTCGTTGATGTAAAACGATGTTCCTTTCAGCCTACGTGCGTTCCGCAAAACTAATTCACGATCTCCGTTAAAGATGAAGCGGGCTACAATAGTACGGCCCTTCACTGCCAGGGATTTTCCAAAACGATGGACATTTCCAAATTCCATAAAATAGTCAATACAAAGCTGTTCATGAATGAAATCCCGAAGGAGTGCCTCCGTATTTTCCTCTTTGTTTTCGGCAAGACCGCTAAAATCTAGATTGCACTTCATTGGCCTCCACCTGAGGTCAGTAAGACCTTCTTTCTGCTCCCGGTCTCGTTGGCAGCGTCGTCTATTTTCCCAGATAATTTTACGGTGGTAGCCTTACATCCACTAATACGGTCGGTTTGCCTTCCTTGGTCTTTTAAAACATTACTTACAACACTTTGGATCTCTCTGTGTTTCTTCTCAAAATCATAATTTGTCCGGAAAGAGAGTTCACATATTGGTCGAGTTCACTTGCCTTTTTTCACTTGCTGCTATTCTCAGTTCCATTCTGTCAATCTTATTTTCGATCATCTCCAGTCTGTCTATTTTTTTCATAATAATTTCAAAGTTTTTATACATATCACTTTGGAAATGTTCTTGACTAGGATGATTGCCTAGAATTGGAGTTGACGTTATCATATCTGCTCCATATAAAGTTGATCATTGGTCAATGGAACCATAGATATTTTTATATAACTTTAAGGAAACACTTTTCTCTATATTGTTTACTTTGATGCTCTGAAACTTACATAATTATATTAATATGATAATGTCTTCAATGGTATATGATCTCACGGGGACTTGGCATAAAAAAAATGTAAACTTTATTTATTTTACATCAACTGCGATACAATTTATATCATTTTATATCAATCACGCGCGAGGGGTCTTATGGACCAAGACGTGTGAAGCTGCCCACATTCAAATGTAGGTGGCATTCCTCAACATGTCAGCAGATTTTCTATTGTAAAAAATACAAGACGTGAAACTCGAAGGTATTCAACTTTCTTCGACATGCTATTTGAAATAATTTTCATCAAGTGCTATAATAATATTACACTTTTCGCCTTTTACCAATACTCTCCTACTTGTCATATGGACGTTCCCACAAATAGACTTGTCGGGGAGGGTTCGTGTGGAGCTGTCTGTTTAGTATACAATATGCGCGAGTTATCATTAAACGTAGACCACGTTTGCAGACCTAGGATAAGCATGTCGTCTAAAGCACATATTTATGACTCTATACACGCATATCGTCCTTATTGGCTTTAGACAAAAATCATTCTCCTTCCAAATCACAATCGCTCGGTACCTCGATACTTAACACCTTAACGCCATTATATAGATGTATGAATGTCTTTCCTCTTTTTCCCTTGTCGAATACATAATCGCACTCAAATGAAATTATGGTGATCAGAGTAATTGACAGATCCGGATGCGGGTCGGCTGAAGTACGGAGCCGGACTGAGTGACGTGTGGGGCTGTTATTGGTGGAGACAGAGATATTCATCAACTGGTCCACTGATAGTGATGCTGTCCTCGGAAATAAAGTGATCACGTTGTAATTCACTCTCCCAACGTCAGATTCGTTTTTATCCCCATCAGACCGACTCGATTGGCCCCGGACCCCGTCCCTAGCTGACGGCGGGGCTGGTCGTCGTCAGCCTCGCGCTCACGAGGTGACAACACGCTGCTACGAAAAAGCGTCGTAAAGCGGCACGCGTAATTATGAGTTATGATTTACAGAAATGAAAGATGAAAACTTTGTCATAGCATAGAGAAAAATGGATACTGGCATTTACACTGTAGATGACAGTTTCTACACCTTCAATCAAAAGCGTGCGTGACCACGCGTGTTAGTGCTACTATAACTCGTCCGTATTCCCATTTCAGAAAGGTTACGGAGCAGCCATTTTTGTCGCCTTCGGTCCGCGCATGAACTGATCGATTTTCGTGCCACTTGGCAAACTTGTCGCGCGCGAGTACCGGGCGTTTGATAGCTAAATATTTCCCGATGAAAATTACATCTTCGTTTCATTTTCTACACTCAAGGCTCCTGGGTACCACACATCCGTGTGTTAAAAACAGTGTAAACCGCACAGAGTTTAACCAGACAACGCTAAACCACGCGCCCACCAGTATCGTTAGCAACCAGGTTATCACCACATAGTGGTAACGGTAACATACCCAACACACTTAGGTTATCACTATATAGTGGGTCGTCATGGTAACCCGGTATATACCCAACGCACTTAGGCTATCACTACAAGTATATATCTACTTCTTTTGCTTTATCTGTTAAACGTGATATAGAGTGTTTTGTAACCAATGCATAGTTTGTTTAATTAATAAAATGCTTAGGTATAATTGATGAAAAGTCTTTTTATTTGTTGGGTTTGAACTTAATTAACTAAACTTTTCGATGTGAGTCTGACAGGCGGCGATCAACACGAAGACACCGAGGAGATGTAACGTTAACAGATATGGTCATTATCAAGAAAAATCCTATCTTTTGTCAACCATGAATAATTTGAAGTCCCGCTGTTTCGAATGTTTCCTGTTAGTCCCTTGAACTTCGAAACATCGAAGTTTGACTGTATATAGTGTGTCGTCATGGTAACCAGGTATATACCCAACATACTTAGGTTATGATGGTATAGCATGTCGTCACGGTAACCAGGTATATACCCAACATACATAGGTTATGATGGTATAGTATGTCGTCATGGTAACCAGGTATATACCCAACATACATAGGTTATGATGGTATAGTATGTCGTCATGGTAACCAGGTATATACCCAACATACATAGGTTATGATGGTATAGTATGTCGTCATGGTAACCAGGTATATACCCAACATACTATAGGTTATAACCGTATAGTATGTCGTCACGGTAACCAGGTATATACCCAACATACATAGGTTATAACCGTATAGTATGTCGTCATGGTAACCAGGTATATACCCAACATACATAGGTTATAACCGTATAGTATGTCGTCATGGTAACCAGGTATATACCCAACATACTATAGGTTATAACCGTATAGTATGTCGTCATGGTAACCAGGTATATACCCAACATACATAGGTTATAACCGTATAGTATGTCGTCATGGTAACCAGGTATATACCCAACATACTATAGGTTATAACCGTATAGTATGTCGTCATGGTAACCAGGTATATACCCAATATACATAGGTTATAACCGTATAGTATGTCGTCACGGTAACCAGGTATATACCCAATATACATAGGTTATAACCGTATAGTATGTCGTCATGGTAACCAGGTATATACCCAACATACTATAGGTTATAACCGTATAGTATGTCGTCATGGTAACCAGGTATATACCCAATATACATAGGTTATAACCGTATAGCATGTCGTCATGGTAACCAGGTATATACCCAACATACATAGGTTATAACCGTATAGTATGTCGTCATGGTAACCAGGTATATACCCAACGTACATAGGTTATAACGGTATAGTATGTCGTCATGGTAACCAGCTATATACCCAACATATTAGAATTTCATTGTGACATCGATGCTTGTATAATTTACCTATAAAACACGATAACTTAAGACTACAGAAGATTGCCATTCGGGTATAGAGTTATTAATCTAATGAAGGAAGTGGGAGTCGGGTGGCAGATAGGGTTATGTTCTAGTGTCGGAATTTGATCGACAATGATTTAAATATAGGTATGCCCTAGTCACCTAGATTACATCTTTATTCTGCAGTGTGGTTGATAATGTGCATTTCATTCAAATGTTCAGTATCTTATCTCACTCTAATGTAAATACAAATTATTGCCTCTACTCTTTAAGCCGAATAAAACATTCTGGCTATGCCTGCTTAACTTAAGCGATACAATTATGAATTATGAATACTGCGCCTGGTTTTAACCATGAATCATGTCTGTTTGACGAGTATTATTACACCATCAATACATCGAAGCTAAGTACCCGGGTACACCTTGATGGTTATACAAAAGAAAACGATTCCAGCTCGTTAATTTCCATGTCGGCCGTTACAGTACCTAAGACACCTGCTCGGTCTAGATAAATAGCGATAACCGGCTGTAAATATAGTCAACTAAACTCTAACGACTCATCTCTCTGTCGCCAACCAAGTCCGATTTTTATTTTTCATTTTTCATCTTTGCTTTAATTACAATAAATGTATCATTGAAGACTGATTATTTTAGAATAATTACAAAAAAAAAATCCATACAAAAAGGAAAAAAAACTGTCGTCAAATTTCCTATAATTGATGTTATCCATAAAACTTATTTTTGCATCAAATGTGATTTTCACTGAGATGAGAAAGAAAAATGAACGTTCAGTCACGCCCACAAATTAAAGGAAACGGAAAATGTTTAGCGAGTAATGATAAATCAGTTGTCTATTAGGGAAATGGAAGAGGATCGTGTCGTTTTAATGCAAAGAAGGCTGTAATTGCCCGAAATTAATTTATAATTGCGATAAGATCAGAAAAGCGCACTCAGCGACTAAACGATCTGTAACGGAGAAAAATATTCCGTAAACAGTGAAGCTGTCTTGGTTCCATTCTTTACACCATCTGTTCCTGTTTCCGTTCTAACGGGTGTGTGTCTCCGTCTTTTTGTTTGTTGCTGATATGATATCGTAAAAATGGTGTAGTAAAGAGACCTGATTCCTATTGATAAAGTAGATATCCATTGAAGAGGTTTCAATAGGACCTGATCTCGTGTACTACCGCGGGAGTTAAAATTGTCGCCAAGTTACGTCATGGGTCACAGTTTTCGTGACATCTAACACACGAGCGCTAATATAACGAAATGTTTTATCTAACAATATAGGATTATATAGAGAGCGCGCTGACACTGGTAATCAAACTCATCGTCACTTATACGACGGTCCATCGTCAAATTTACATCTGTCAGTAAAATTTACCCCTATCTATCCGCAAAATCTACCCGCCAAACCGCAAAATCTACCCCTATCTATCCGCAAAATCTGCCCCTATCTATCCGCAAAGTCTACCCCTATCTATCCGCAAAGTCTACCCCTATCTATCCGCAAAGTCCACTATCTATCCGCAAAATCTACTATCTATCCGCAAAGTCTGCCCCTATCTATCCGCAAAGTCTACCCCTATCTATCCGCAAAGTCTACTCCTATCTATCCGCAAAGTCTACCCCTATCTATCCGCAAAATATACTATCTATCCACAAAGTCTACCCCTATCTATCCGCAAAGTCTACCCCTATCTATCCGCAAAGTCTGCCCCTATCTATCCGCAAAGTCTGCCCCTATCTATCCGCAAAGTCTGCCCCTATCTATCCACAAAATCTACTCCTGTCAGACCACAAAATCTATTCTTGTCTTATGTTCAACCACAAAATCTACCCCTGTCCCATTTACCTCTTTCTGGCCGCAAAAGATCGGAAATCGCCTGTTTCGCCGGGAAATCTAAGTCTGTTTTTGGAAGACTTCCGTGTCGAATGACTTTGATGCAGAGGGGTCACTGACTTCCTCTGTCTGTATCCAGTATTACAGTCTTAGTGTGTACTCTAACAGTGTGTGTCATTAGAACGGGAGTCACAAGGCGTCCTGTATCTTATATACATCTTACTAAAGATCGGTGCATAGAAAAGCATGTTGCCGCCTCACCGAGCTAACACCTGACAATTGTCTTAATTGAATTATCAGTAATTTACACATAAAACAAGAGTGCGCGTGATTGGATGGAGATGGGCTTACCTAACTTCCTGTACTATTATGGGTTGATGTGTACCGCACGAGGACTCAACAAACCAAAAACATTCCGGTAATATACAAGTATGTTTTTCTTTTTCTCGCGCGTTTGATATCTGGCCGGTGTATCAACAGGTGATTTTTGTTGCACGTGCAATGCCATACTGAGAGACATGCTTACGATATAAAATGTTGTGTTCAGACTGTTATTTGTGACATATCAATATGTGCTGCAACACGATGTGTTTTGACACCGTACGTGCTTGTCATGTCTCCGTGTTGGGTCTGGTTTCGTCGACACGTGCTTTTAGGTTTGATCACGTGCGTGCGCGTGTTTCATGTGACACTTCGACGTCATTAACGTGTCTTGGCTACAGAGGCTGTTTCGGGTATGTGAGTGACAATAAATGATAGAATAATATTTTCCATTTTGCGGAAAAGATAATTCAGTAAAGGAATTCCTTTCTCCATTAAAAAGGAAATCATTAAAATAAATAATTTTCAACTTGTTTATTCCGCAAGACACGGAGTTGGCATAAAGTATCACAACAAACGAAACACAAATACAGGTGGTTGTAACTTCCGGTCACTAAATAAACGAAAAATGTTAACGGCTACCATTTTAACGTAGCTTGCACATTTGCTATCATTTCTGTTAATTTGAAAACTGGCGTCAGTAGAAAGTAAGAATTAGTACAAAAATGATCGTTACAAAGCATACATATCATATCTAACTTCTGGTGGTAACGATGTATTTCCTGTGAAATAAATGAGCAAGAAAGCGACATTGAGGAGAATCTATAAAAGTTCTAATTAGATGATAAGGTGTGGTAACATAATCCAAAATTTTAAACTCATCGACAATATGCATATAAAAACAATGATCCCAAAGGGACGTTGGCGCACACAATTGAATAATCTTTATTTGTTCATTTACTTTCATTTACCTTCTTTCTTCTTCATCATTTGATAAGAAAAACAACGTTTACATACGGAATCTAAAAACGATCTAACAATGACCATAACTAATAAAATCCAAGACCGATGCCTATCAAATATTTGTTTTCCAATCGTTGCGACTTTGGGCAACCTGAAAAAATCCAGCTTGGGAAACAACCCCACCCCCAGTACTTTTGAATTATCAGTAAATAGCGTTGGCAATTTTCAAATGTCGAAATCCAAAATGGTCGCCTGTTACCACTTTGTTATTGATTTTTTTCCCCATTTCTATCAGACTGAAAATTGAACAGTCACATCTAAGTAGCAAGCGGAACATACATGAAGTTTAAAAATCCTGCGAGTGCTTCTCAAGTAATAGCAACAACGTACTTCAGCTATCAAAATCCAAGATGGTCGCCTTTGAGCCATTTCCCCCCGATCAGACCCAAAATGGAAATGGACACAAAAAGTCCCAAATGGAACTACATGTGAAGTTCTCAAGAAGCGATAACAAACTTCAATTTTCAAAATCAAGATGACCGCCTTTCCTTGTTGGACAGAAATTGAATTGGCATAACTGGGGACCAAGGAAAACCTACTTATTGTGTCTAGGTAAAATCATTCCAGTACTTTGAAGAGGTAGAGATAATAAGGATTATCTAGACAGACGTGTGGACGGACCACCACGGACCACCACGGACCACCACGGATCACAGACCACCACGGATCACAGACCACCACGGATCACAGACCACCACGGACCACCACGGATCACAGACCACCACGGACCACCACGGATCACAGACCACCACGGACCACCACGGATCACAGACCACCACGGACCACCACGGATCACAGACCACCACGGACCACCACGGATCACAGACCACCACGGACCACCACGGATCACAGACCACCACGGACCACCACGGATCACAGACCACCACGGACCACAACGGATCACAGACCACCACGGACCACCACGGACCACCACGGACCACAACGGATCACAGACCACCACGGACCACAACGGATCACAGACCACCACGGACCACCACGGATCACAGACCACCACGGACCACAACGGATCACAGACCACCACGGACCACCACGGATCACAGACCACCACGGACCACAACGGATCACAGACCACCACGGACCACAACGGATCACAGACCACCACGGACCACGGATCACAGACCACCACGGATGACAGACCCCCATGGACTACCACAGACCACGGACCACCACGGACCACCACGGATCACAGACCACCACGGACCACCACGGACCACCACGGACCACAACGGATCACAGACCACCACGGACCACCACGGACCACCACGGATCACAGACCACCGCGGACCAGGGACCACCACGGACCACCACGGATCACAGACCACCACGGACCACCACGGATCACAGACCCCCACGGACCACCACGGACCACCACGGACCACGGACTACGGACCACGGACCACCACGGACCACCACAGACCACCACGGATCACAGACCACCACGGACCACCACGGACCATGGACCACCACAGACCACGGACCACCACGGACCACCACGGATCACCACAGACCACGGACCACCACGGATCACCACGGATCACAGACCACCACGGACCACCACGGACCACCACGGATCACAGACCACCACGGACCACGTACCACGGATAACAGACCACCACGGACCACGTACCACGGATCACAGACCAAGATAATTGCTAGAGGACGCTAATGTAAACACACATCATGATATTCCTCGTCAGACATCTAAATGAAGATGTTCAGAGGAGAAAAAATCATTCTTAGTTCTTGTTTAGAGTACAAAGTTCGCAAAGTTAATTATTACATCGAGTTTAGAACACAAGTATTTGTTTTTAACAATTCAAATCAATAGTTCACAGCTACAATTTAGTCTGAGTCTACATTGATGAATCAACGTATTCAAAACAAACCATATATAAGTTATCGTTAATTCAAGGAATGATTTTTCAAGCTCATTGTTTTTGCGTTGCGTGATATAAATGGCCCACACATTAACTCCTCCTCCTCTCGAAATTCCAGAAGTTGTGTTTACATACTTGTACGCCGATGTAGAGGAGTCGGCTTATCGAGAATATCGTTGATTTCCGTAGACGTTCCTCCCTAACAAAGATAACGTGCTCTAAAAGGTTCAAACGAACTTCCAATAACACTCCAAGTCAAACATTAAACTTCAAATCATAATTATAGGTTTACATGAACTTCTAGTCTGGCCACCAGACCCTCAGATTTTTTTTTTAAAGAATTGCCAAGCTAAATTCTAATACCAGATTATCTGCCCCTAGTTTGAAACAATCATTTAAAGGTTTACACGAACTTCCAGCAATCATTTATAGGTTTACACGAACTTCCGGCAATCATTTATAGGTTTACACGAACTTCCGGCAATCATTTATAGGTTTACACGAACTTCCGGCAATCATTTATAGGTTTACACGAACTTCCGGCAATCATTTATAGGTTTACACGAACTTCCAATAACAATTTATAGGTTTACACGAACTTTCAGTAACAATTTATAGGTTTACACGATTTTCCAGTAACATTTTTTAGGTTTACACGATTTTCCAGTAACATTTTTTAGGTTTACACGAACTTCCAGTAACAATCTATAGGTTTACACGAACTTCCAGCAATCATTTATAGGTTTACACGAACTTCCAGTAACAATTTATAGGTTTACACGAACCTCCAGTAACAATTTATAGGTTTTCACGAACTTCCAGCAATCATTTATAGATTTACAAGAAGTTCCAATAACACTTGACAATTTCCATACATTTCCCGATTATTTTCCAATAGAATAGTAACTTTGTCTGTAACATATATCAGGTCAGTGGATAAACGTTCGGGTGGCTCAGTGGATAGCGATCTCGCCTTTAACCATGCCGACCAGGTTTCGCTTTCTATATCAGAGGTTATTACGATATAGGTCTGTATACTCGGATATTTCAGTTTTCCTCTATTAATATTCATATTAGACTACATGTACTGATGCGGGCAAAACCTCTTTCATTCTAAATACAGGTGTGCATATTCAACACAAGGTGTGCATATTCAACACAAGGTGTGCATATTCAACATAAGGTGTGCATATTCAACATAAGGCGTGTATATTCAACATAAGGTGTGCATATTCAACATAAGGTGTGCATATTCAACATAAGGCGTGTATATTCAACACAAGGTGTGTATATTCAACATAAGGTGTGCATATTCAACATAAGGTGTGTATATTCAACACAAGGTGTGCATATTCAACATAAGGTGTGTATATTCAACATAAGGTGTGCATATTCAACACAAGGTGTGCATATTCAACATACTGAATTTATCAATAAATATTTGGTCTCTCCATCAACAGAATACCGAATCTCATTGATAACGCATTTCATTTGTAACTTGTTGCATTTTTGATAAGATTGTAAAATACTGTTTAAGCTACGAGTTGTTTTTGTTAAGTGATGTGTGACAGTCCGGATATAGATATTACAACATCAAAGTTTCCGACAGGAAATTACGTATTTTCATCGTTAGACGTCTACTTCGGTATTATGTTTAATCCTGTGCATATCGGCAATCCGGACGGCGACACGTGTCTAGCCAGTCGTACCCGTGGCGACAGTCCTCCGTCCAAACATTAATTAATCATATCAACGTTAATTACTGAGCTCGGGTACTACGATTTATGTAAGTACATATATCAGGTTAGGTTTTAATTCCATCGTAATTAAATTAGTTCAAGTGACCATGAGTATAATCTGACTGGACTGGTCAATGTGTTGATAGCAATTCGGCCAGACTGACCACAAGGTGCCAGCTCGACCACTTCCATACAATTACCGTTGACCATCACTCCGCATAACGTTAAGTTGATTAAGTAAAACTAGACTGTAATTAATTACATGTACAACGATTTGTTTGTTTAACTAGAGACTCCCCGATGACCCCTGAAGGTTGGACTTGTTTGTTTAGGCTATATATGTGACGAAAAACACGGAAATTAAACACTGTTTGTATCAAAATATCAATGTTATCCCCAATCTAACGAAAACAAATGTATTTTCGCTGATTTTACGCTAGTAGTATGAACCATTGCGTGTATCTTATGTACACGAACATTCCGCCATTACCGATTGTTTTCCTTCCTCTTCTTCCTTCTGTTTTGCTTGAACCTATGAATAACGACACTGGCAACTACATGTATATCTAAATGACCAGGTAGCACAGTTTACTCCTTTAAAATCTAATTGTCTGTTTTAAAAATTGTTTTGTAATATGTCTTTGAGGTATTGTAAATCAAACTGGAACACTTTCTCTGTATGGAGGGTCAAGACTGACTCCCTAATCATACCAGAGGTAGTATTTCATTGGGCGGTTTTCTGTCAAGGTAGAAAGAGTCCTTATTTTAACCCAAATCATCACCGGATCGTCGGCGATTCGAACTAGAGAAAATATGTTTCACATTGACGAAATATTACTAACATTGTTTTTTCAGCAATGAAATATAGTTAGGTCCGTTAGGTTACATATATCTTCCTTTACTTCAAATCAATACTTTCATCGCTACGTTGTTCTCAAATACCAAAGTTTGATCTTTTCAAATACCATTTCAGCTATGTGTCGGATCACAAAACAATAAATGTTACAAAAACACACCGTGTATTCATTGTAAAAAAATACCATCACTACATTATAATAAACTACCATTACTACATTGTAACAAACTACCATTACTACATTGTAACAAACTACCATTACTACATTGTAACAAACTACCATTACTACATTGTAACAAACTACCACCACTACATTGTAACAAACTACCATCACTACATTGTAACAAACTACCATTACTACATTGTAACAAACTACCACCACTACATTGTAACAAACTACCATCACTACATTGTAACAAACTACCACCACTACATTGTAACAAACTACCATCACTACATTGTAACAAACTACCATTACTACATTGTAACAAACTACCATTACTACATTGTAACAAACTACCATCACTACATTGTAACAAACTACCATTATTACATTGTAACAAACTACCATCACTACATTGTAACAAATTGCTACATTGTAACAAAATACCATTACTACATTGTACACACTACCATCACTACATTGTAACAAACTACCATCACTACATTGTAACAAACTACCATCACTACATTGTAACAAACTACCATCACTACATTGTAACAAACTACCACCACTACATTGTAACAAACTACCATCACTACATTGTAACAAACTACCATTACTACATTGTAACAAACTACCATCACTACATTGTAACAAACTACCATTACTACATTGTAACAAACTACAATTACTACATTGTAACAAACTACCATTACTACATTGTAACAAACTACCATCACTACATTGTAACAAACTACCATTACTACATTGTAACAAACTACCATCACTACATTGTAACAAACTACCATCACTACATTGTAACAAACCACCATTACTGCATTGTAACAAACCACCATTACTACATTGTAACAAACTACCATCACTACATTGTAACAAACTACCATCACTACATTGTAACAAACTACCACCACTACATTGTAACAAACTACCACCACTACATTGTAACAAACTACCATCACTACATTGTAACAAACTACCATTACTACATTGTAACAAACTACTATCACTACATTGTAACAAACTACAATTACTACATTGTAACAAACTACCATTACTACATTGTAACAAACTACCATTACTACATTGTAACAAACTACCATTACTACATTGTAACAAACTACCATCACTACATTGTAACAAACTACCATTACTACATTGTAACAAACTACCACCACTACATTGTAACAAACTACAATTACTACATTGTAACAAACTACCATTACTACATTGTAACAAACTACCATTACTACATTGTAACAAACTACCATTACTACATTGTAACAAACTACCATTATTACATTGTAACAAACTACCATCACTACATTGTAACAAATTGCTACATTGTAACAAAATACCATTACTACATTGTACACACTACCATCACTACATTGTAACAAACTACCATCACTACATTGTAACAAACTACCATCACTACATTGTAACAAACTACCATTACTACATTGTAACAAACTACCATTACTACATTGTAACAAACTACCATTACTACATTGTAACAAACTACCATCACTACATTGTAACAAATTGCTACGTTGTAACAAAATACCATTACTACATTGTAACAAACTACCATTACTACATTGTAACAAACCATCATTACTACATTGTAACAAACCATCATTACTACATTGTAAGTTAACAAACTATCATGCTACATTGTAACAAACCACCATTACTACATTGTAACAAACTACCATTACTACATTGTAACAAACTACCATCACTACATTGTAACAAACTACCACCACTACATTGTAACAAGCCACCATTACTACATTGTAACAAACTACCATTACTACATTGTAACAAACCACCATTACTACATTGTAACAAACTACCATTACTACATTGTAACAAACTACCATCACTACATTGTAACAAACTACCATCACTACATTGTAACAAACTACCATTACTACATTGTAACAAACTACCATTACTACATTGTAACAAACTACCATCACTACATTGTAACAAACCACCATTACTACAGTGTAACAAACTACCATCACTACATTGTAACAAACTACCATCACTACATTGTAACAAACTACCATCACTACATTTTAACAAACTACCATCACTACATTGTAACAAACTACCACCACTACATTGTAACAAACTACCATTACTACATTGTAACAAACTACCATCACTACATTCTGGGATACTGAGGGTTATTTCCACTTTCATTACACTGTGATACACACTTGGTCACTGTGAGTAGGGTACTGAGTAGACTGGCCACCAGACCCTAAGTTGTTTTGTTAAGAATTGCCAAGCTAGATTATAATACTAGTTTATCTACCCCTAGTTTGAAACTTATCCTAGGGACCAATATCATAAAGCTCAATTTTATTTATAATTTTGTTATTCTAGAGACAGGGGGCCAGTCTAGGTACTGAGGGCTGTTCCGTCTTTGATTACCCCACGACATACGCCCGTTCGATACTATCGTGGTTTCATTACCTCGGCATTAGGGTGCAAATGTATAGCACACAATACTGACATTAAAGATTTCATTAATTTTGTGGGTGCGTTCCGTCTGTTGTACCGACCTTATATGTTATACTGTGAATCTGACCATAAACTCAAATCGACAGATTTACGTTGACTTTTACAGGCCCATAATACCTTTTAAGATTGTTCCTTTTGTGGAGACCCAATGGTCGCCATATTGTCTACTGTACTCTCTAACTTACCGAAAACTGCTCTGTTCATTCATAGCCTAGATTTAAAACGCGTTTTATTAGTTGTGTTAAAATGATTCCATTTAGCTGACCAATTAAATATCCGTGTTAAACGTGTGTAACTGACCTGTGGTCAGTTGATAAACTTCGGAAATTTTCTTTAACGGTTTTCTCACGGACACCACCAAGCGTGTTAGGGATGGGGACGTTACAAACTGCTGGTCATCGTTATTGTGATGTTTACTAGTATATCATGTTGTTTGTATATGCTGAACCAGAGACAAATCCACATTCTGATGTAAAAATAAAATGAAGAAAATACGATTCCATGTATTCTCAACAGTCTGACCTTTTAATGAGTAAAAAAAAGTTTGAAACGAAACTTAATGCTGTAGAATATAATATTAATTGGATATTTTGCTTATGAACGGTATTTTCAGTGCAGATGACAGTGAAATCTCTCTACAATATAATCCTACTTGATTTACGGTGTCGTTAGTTGTACCGAAATGTTAAAAATATTGTTTTATCTACATAATATATTTAAACATTGATAATGTGTCGATTCAATTTTAATAAAAAATACAATGTAAAAATGCTTCTTTAATTGCAAATGTTTGCCAATTCTAAAGTATATTTTAAAAACTTCAGGTAAATGTCCGATTTTTTACGATGAATTTAGTTTTTTAGTTTTTATTTCATCCAAATGCAAAACAAGCATATAGGGAACAGTACAAACATTTTCATAATTATCATGACATAGACAAGCATAAGATGGCGGAGGAAAATATTACCATCAATACTGATGAATAGGTAAAGGTTGTTTCACTCGTTTATTTTTTTATATTTTGTTATTCTATTGTTAAGAAGCTGATAAAAAAAAAAAACATCTATCTTTCTTCTTTTGTTTATTAACTTGGCATTCTTTTAAATTTAAATGCTGTTCTGTAATTTCGGGCCATTATACGATATGAACTGTCTGTTGAGGCGCAGATGTTAACTGTGTAAGACTGACATCCGTTACATATTAGAAAGATATTAAGTCCTGAAAAGTTAAACATCTTGATGCATATGTCGTCTGTTATAGGTAAAATTTCTCTATCTAGAATACCATGACTTTTAAACATCACATTCTTTGAAAACTATTGATAACTAAACAATAGGTAAAATAGGACGTCGAAACACTTCCGGTCGGTGGTTCTGTCAATGGTACATTATATAATTACACAATTCTACTAACTCGTTAGATACCTCCATATCGTATGTAATCGATATGTTTTTTAAGGAACAGATAACAGACTATGTGTTTTATCCAAAGACTTCATGGAAGACATTTATTAAAAATGTTGTGTCAGATTGGTATTATGGTAAATGGAAACATGATCTCGCAACAAAAGTTAAACTAAGAAGATATAATGGTATTCACGAGTCAATGGGCCATAACCCACTCCTAAGTATATGTAAAAAGTTCCCAAAATATACTTGGAAAATAGTTGACCTGATTTTGTTATCAATCACTTAAGAAGAGAAAGGAGTTAGGTGTAAGTTGTGTGAAAAATGTTCAACAAATATTGTATCGCATTTAATTGTTGAATGTCCAGTGCTCTACCTCATGCGTGATATTTTTCTTGATAAAGTGGTAAATACTATAAATGTCCAAGATTATGTAAAATTTTCATTTCTGGAAGATAATTATCAAACAGACTTTTTACTAGGTAGTCGTACACACGTTCAATTAGAAGAAGATGAGTGGGAACGTTTAATGCTGGTAGTTGCGGATGGTGTTGAGATGTTGACGATATGAAATCTAAACTTTCATAACCTGACATAATGATAATGTAACATTCCATTCATTCTAATATTGTAAATATTCTTTTGTTGTTTTGAATTTGTATTGTCAAATCTCTTGAAAGAGGAAATAAAGAGTCTGTCTGTCTGTCTGTCTGTCTGTTTGTCTTGTGCCTTTCCCCATTCTTATTGCATGTATAATATATATCTTCGCTAGAATGTCTATAGTGTTGAAAAGATAGAAGTGAAATTGTTTTATAATCATTGTTTTCATTCCTTAACAACTTCCATTGTTTCTCTTGGGAACTGATATCACGAACCGTCCCTGTTGTGTCTCCACCATGGATGTAGATATCCATTGGCAAGTCGTTTCGCTTAATTTCACTATATAGCACGGGATGAGCTTCCCGTATATTATTCAGTGATGTAGCCACGAGCTACTACATACTCCATCATGACTGTTCCTACGACAACATCGCCATGACCCGGTAAACAAATGAGCACAATAGCAATATTTTGCCCAACTTTCTCAATAGTACACATGTATATACATACAATACCGACCTGACTCACATGCATGTTTGCATGCTCTGAATTGTAAATGAGTTATGCCTTGTAGACAGTTGAATCTTTATAGCTTACTATTAACAAGATTAATCCCGAGAGATAATTAATCAGTTGGCTTTTAAACACGTGTAACTGAGATGAGTCTGTATTGAGGAGGTTCACCTCGCACGACATTACTGTATAAGTCATGGTTATAGACGATAATGAGTTTTTTGCCAAATATTACAAACCTTACAAGAATATATAAAATTATCTTATTGTAGGCAGAAGTCTTAAGAGAACTCGGGAACCTCTTGAATTAGTTATCTGTAGGTCGCAGATTAATAATTCCGATACAAACATTTGAATTAATATCAATCGTAATAACACCCCGCCGGTTGTTAGATATGTTTGGTAATTTAAACTTATGGTATTGATTGTCAATACATCAAAGGGATTGGATACAAGTTTTTTTTTTTTTGCAAATTCGAAAACCCTCAGCAATGTTATAGTGCACAATAACAAATGATAGCACGTGGTGACACAATTTTTAACATGAACTAGTGCGTACATGTATTTATAACAATTATTCTTAGTAACATAGAAAAGGAAAGAAAGCGATGTAAGGGAGAAAAGATAAGAAGGCGAGGGAAGGAAGAAAAGATAAGAAGGCGAGGGAAGGGAGAAAGTATAGGAAGGGGGGGGGGGGGGGGGGGGCAAAAAAAGATAAGAAGGCGAGAGAAGGGAGAAAAGATAAGAAGGCGAGGGAAGGAAGAAAAGATAAGAAGGCGAGGGAAGGGAGAAAGTATAGGAGGGGGAGGGGGGCAAAAAAAGATAAGAAGGCGAGGGAAGGGAGAAAAGATAAGAAGGCGAGGGAAGGGAGAAAGGATAGTAGGGGGGGGGGGGGGGGCAAAAAAAGATAAGAAGGCAAGGGAAGGAAGAAAAGTTAAGAAGTCAGGAAAAGGAGAAAGAATAAGAAGGCGATGTAAGGGAGAAAGGATAAGGCGAGGGAAGGCAGAAAAGATAGAGAAGGCGAGAGAAGGGAGAAAGGATAGGAAGGGGAAGGTTTGGTTGCCTAGTTCGTCCACTCATCAGTTTCGAACCTTTTTGTTGATTTGCACAGCCAGGATAATAACAATATTTGTTGGTGAAAGATTAGGATCTACCCACAGAGGTATATTGGCAGGAAAAACTGTATATATACCAATGTCCACTTGAGAATTTAATAAAGCTCTTCCTGGATTTACAAATCGCAGACAAATGAAAAAAATGCTGATAATTATGCATCTTCACCACCGTCAACCCGTATGATGGATATATACAAGACAGTATGAAATATACTGTTTATTTCTTTGTATATTAATGTATATTGAAACTGCAATAAACTTCTTTAATTCAAAATGTTTATCATTCAATTAGTGAATGTGATCACTACCAACTAGACTGTGATGAGATTAAATATGGTGGTATAATACTCGATAGTCCTCGTTTTGTATCAGTCTGTAATGTTTTCGACATTGTATATTTATCATAATTGTAAATAATATTTTTCAATTTTCCAATTATGTTCAGAAGTTAGAAATTTGCATGTAAAAATTGAATAATAGTGTATTTGATCTGTTCAAACTGGCTACAATTGTAGGTGACATTGACCTATTTTAATCAGCCAATCGGATTCCTCCAAATAGGTTGAATTACCTGAGAAGTCGGAACATCAAAGAAAGACAATGGTGGAGGAAATCTCAGTACTATGTCAACACCTGGGTTATCGTGAGGGAGATTCAGGGCCTTGTTCAGTCACCTGTAAAATTGTGAGGAGAGAGCCCAAGCTAAGTGTTGGGCCGATTACCGTTACTTTGAGGAGATGACCCAAGCGAGGCACGGCGTGCTCAGTCATCCGTAAAAGTTGGAGGAGATAGCCCAAGCGAGTCAAGAGGGTGATCATACCTCCGTAACCATGTTTAATGAGCCTTGAAGTTTTGAGGAGAAAACCCAAGCTAGTCTTCCTGTGTATTCGGGCTTCAGCTTTTATGTAAAATCGATAAGATACGATTTTTTAGCACCCCCTATATCTGAGAAATAGATAAAACTACATAAAAATACATTTATCCCTGACTGCTGTTAAAAATATATGTAATTTATAAATCATCTTGCTACAAAATATTTATTTGCGATGTTTACAGTCGGATATCCACACCAGATCAAACCAAAACAGCATAATTATTACAGATTCCAAAACGCTGTACCAAATTTTATGGGTATAATTTTATAGTTTAGGATGCCAGATTTGGAACAATTAACCAAATGGTATTAGAACACATACAAGTATTACTTCCTTGAACGTTCCCCCTGTAGCCAGGTTAGGGAACGCGAATGGTCCCCTTTATCATTACTACCAAGTTATGTTGTCACGCGCGGTTTACCTCAAAACAATTGTTGTTTCCTTAATTAAAGAAAGCTTGTATACTCCTACTTTATTTTGGCATATGTATAAAGTTTGCAACATTCTGATCATAAATGATTATGACCAAACTATTCAGAGTATACCCGTCTTTGTATCTATGTACGTAATAATGATAAAATTGAAGCTATATTATTTTTTTCTATTATGATACATTAACGTATAACTATCAATTTGTATCTATTTATTTCTTATATAAGCATGTATGTACATTAGGCACATGCCAATTAACATAGACGCCAGTCGCTCTATGGTGGTGTAAAAATATTCCCACGTTATAGATTTTTTTTTGTCAAGCATAAACTATTTGTTTTTGTGTATTTCATTCAATCACACATACTTCAAACAAGGAAACTGTAACCTACATTTCCTCAGCCAATCGGATTCCTCTAAATAGGTTGGATTACCTGAGAAGTCGGAACATCAAAGAAAGACAAAGGTGGAGGAAATCTCAGTACTATGTCAACACCTGGGTTATCGTGAGGGAGATTCAGGGCCTTGTTCAGTCACCTGTAAAATTGTGAGGAGAGAGCCCAAGCTAAGTGTTGGGCCGATTACCGTTACTTTGAGGAGATGACCCAAGCGAGGCACGGCGTGCTCAGTCATCCGTAAAAGTTGGAGGAGATAGCCCAAGCGAGTCAAGAGGGTGATCATACCTCCGTAACCATGTTTAATGAGCCTTGAAGTTTTGAGGAGAAAACCCAAGCTAGGCTTCTCAAACGAACCATGATAATGTTTATTCAAAGGTCTAAGATGATTTTATTGCTAATTGTGTGTGTGGTTTTTTTACAAAGCAAAATTGAATTAAATCTAGGACAACAATTTAAAATAGTAATAGCGATATTTCTGTCTATTAAAAATAGTAATAGCAATATCTCTGACTATTAAAAATAAGTTCAGTAAGTGGCACTGCAAACAGATTATCGAAGAGAAATACGGGAGAATAGACAAAAAATATTAATTGGCTATTTTTCCCGGACAAAATTGCCCCTATAGCTCCCATCCAGGTGATACATGTAGGGATGTGACGATTAGTCAAGATTTATCCTCAACTTTCCGTATGTCTGTCAAACTTCACGCTCTCCAAAGTGGGCCAAGGAGAATTAATAAGTTTTAATTAAGGAAAACACGTAAAAATAGGGAACCGCGGCCTTGAATATTCGAAAACTGTAAAACAAAATAATGGGATAATTAAAATTACAACTAATATGCTGAGGTATCATTTCTCTATGACGATCCATCTAAATATCAAATATGCATTGATTATTATTAAATGTCAATATTTCCCAATGTTGTAAATTTTCGAATCGTTCTGATTATATATTTACAGTAGATTACCATTTTCAAACGAGAAAACACAATTTTATATAATCTGATTCTTATAAGTCCGTGTTTATTATCTACGTTTACAAGATCAAGATTAAAAATTGTGTTGAGTTATTGTGATGTTCCTTTATAAAAACAAGGAATGTATTGTGTCTGGTTTGTCCGATACAGCGTCACAAGTGACAGAACACAGAGGCGGTCTGTATCGATCTCTACATGGACCAGTGAAAATCTCCCCCAGTCCAGCTTCCTAGTCTCTGGCGCCTGGCGCTTTCTCCCAACCGATTAGGTTCTACATTAGGCGCCAAATCTGGCGCCTTCATTAAACCTTTACATAATTGTCTTAAATTTTATTGATAAAGTTTGAGGGACAAGAGAATATATGAATCTCCCTTCAGGACAAGATTTAGTGATAAATGATACTGGTCAAATATTTTCTCGGGTCGATCTTTCTCTAGATGCTCGCTGTGGAACACGTAAGAAGTAATTTGTTACGTTTTCAAATTTGACAAATTAACAACTGGCCACGTATTCTTTATTGATCCTTTAAATTTAATTTCACATATTTTCTGTAACAACAAGTTATATGATATAACGAGATGATTTCCTCACGTCAATGAGTAGCTGTATTGTATTGGGTTTTTTTCAGGGATTTTCTGCATCCGCATCTACTTCTCATAAATATGCATCCGAATTTTGAGCTACAAGCATGTAGTTACGGAGTGTTTACACGTGCACTACTCGACGTTAAAGCCAATTTCCATTTCTCTGTGTTTTATAAATTTAACTACAAGACAAAAAGGGTGTTCAATAAATCTTGATGCTGGAGCTGGTGTTGATGGAAGCCGTTCGTTTTAACGACATTTTTTTCGGAGCTGTATCATTCGCGGCGCCCGTGTGCTAGTTGTAGGCGGGGCGAATGTAAATGAAACATCGTTGACTTGTTATGGTGAAGGGGCGTTACGGCATGCCTTTCGTGTGTTGATGGGTCTTATCATCTCAACATTGGCACCGAGATCACCGATACAGATAGCACCATTCAATGGACCACGGGTTTGTCGGTAAAAGCTGTAATACAAATTTGTAAATTTCTGCGTCTGTAGCCTCACAAAGTTTCACACCTGAGTCGGCCCGAGTGTTGAAACTGCTACTTCGCCTTACTGGGATTACCAAGCTTTTAAGCCTCAACTGTCTGACGGGCAAAGTGTTCGTTTCACCACCTACATTTACATAAAAAGGTAATTATTTTAATTATTCATCAAATTAGAAGAAGAAAAGTATAAGTTTGATTTACATTTTCGTTATTTTATAATATAGTTAGCAGAATATGTATGTGGCACGTCATTTTCTACTTATTTATTTCGCTTTTAATTTAAGAGCGAATCATGTTCTTGTGTATTTTAAACTTTACACCTGTGCTTGGAAAATTTATAGATAGAATTTAAAGTGGGTCGTAAATCAGTCTATAACTGGAGTAAGTAGTTTGTGTAGTATCTGATGTACGTTTTACTCTACCCAGCCAGCTTAGGTGCTCAACTTGTCACGGTGGGCGGGCCAACCTTTCAAACCCCAATACGGGTACGTGTCGGGTAGGCCGTAGCCACGCCCCCTCGCCCGGTTACGGTCATAAGAGGCTCTCGACCATAGACTTATGATCACAAATATTACCGGTTGCCTAATCTCACCTTTCGGGTTGACCGTAATTTGATTGGCAGTTGGCTATCCAAATTTCACGGCTGAGTGAACACCGGTGTAATAAGGACACCACTCTACTCAACCCATCACTTGTAAAAATTGCAACCTGTCATGTGAATTTCGGGGAGCTTATTAAGGCCATAGGACAGACTCGGTAGTCATTGGTGTCTTCACACAGCACGTGTTAACATCTTCAAACTTGAGCTTTCTACAGTGTTGGCGATTTACAGGTGATATCTGAGAACATGTTACTGTTACAGGGAAATCATTACCCTACGCCTTCCTCGTCCGTACCCTCGGGCATGTACGAGGAGGATCTCATCACACAGAGGGCCAGGGCCTTTCCCCTGGGACACGGACTCATGCCTACTCCTCAGGCTTTCTCTTTTGGATTCCCCGTCCATCCAGCCCACGATCCCATGGGACTCCAAGGTATGTGTTCACATTTTTTTATCTAAGATATTTCTAAGATATTTCCGGCATCAAAAATAATTACTTAATTCATTGTGATATAAACTATTGATTACTTATCGTAACTTGGTTTCAGATATCTCATTTTCCCGGTCAGAAAATCGGAAAATTACTACCTGTTTTCTAAATATTTTGGTGTTAAGTGAATATTTAAAGTCGGAGTTTTTCACGTCGCTGTTGCTGTATTTTCACGCTTAGAATTCGTAATTGTTATTCAATTGCTTACATTTTGTAAATACATAAGCATAGTTTTATTTCTTGAAAAAAAAGAATTATATATTTTTGACAAATGGAACATGGCGTCATCAATCAGAGCGTTTTGATATCATGCTGTATAAGATAAATTACACAATGTAGAACTCCTTATTTATTTTATTAATTTGAAAGTTAACACGTTTTCGTATTTATCAACCAATGGGCAATAAATTCGTTTATTGTTAAAGTACAATAATTATTATTTCCATCATGTACGGGGCTAGCGTATCTCAGGGACGAGGAAATTTAGCGAACTTATGAAATAAAAAATATCAAATAAATAGTGTAGGTCGTTTGTAAAGATAAAAGATTGTGCATATATAAATTAAGACGCGGTTTACAAACACATTCGAGAGCTAAAGACTTTATACTATTGCGACAAGAAGAAACACTGAATATTTGTTTATGCAATGTCAAAGGCGAACTATTTCCGATTTAGGTTTTATAAATATTGTATTCGTTAGGTTATATATTTTAGTGAGATATTTTATGTCAGAAACTATTTTTACTCTGATATTATTTTAAGCGTACAATATATTTTTCTATTATTTCTGCTCCAATATCTATCACATCTTTCAGAATTTATACATTTCAATTCCACGGACGCGTAGACAAGTTATATGCAAGTTTAAATCGTGTATTTCTACAGCCTTCCATCGACCTCGATTATACCTATGACCAAACGGTCAGACTCAAGCCTCTGGCGGTCAATTCTGTGGTTGTCACCCAGAAATTATCAGGTGGATAATGTCATATTCACAAATTAGGTGACAAATACAGACAGTACAATCTAGTTCTCGCTCACGCCTAAATAATACATCATTCTATTTCAACGTAACGTCACAGATTTATTAACTATAAGTATAACAGTATATGTAATTATAATTCCTTAACTTTAAATGTATATATCGTTGTGATAACTTCTGGGAGATCATTGATAACTATTAAAATAATTAATAATATTTCAAAATAAAGGTTTTATTATATATACATGTATATAATTATGTCAACCTATGATGCAAGAATCTTTTACATCGAGTTAGCATATACATGCCACGTTACAATAGTTTGTCCGTAGTTTCTATACGCGATAAAGTGGTAGGACTGTCTATATTTCTTTACATTTTAAGTCCATTCTATATTTTAATTGTTTCTTTTTTTCTATTCTTGTATTTTCCCAATAACAAGACGATAATATTTAATTTTTCCTAGCGTTAAATCACAAATAACAACTCGTGATTTTTGTTTTGTTTTCATTTTCTAAATTACGCTATCAATTACATTTACTGGTTACATTCTGGCGATTAACATTTTAAGATTATTTTGCTGCTTTACATAATTCACAAAAACAAATAAAAAATAAATAAAAATGTTTACTGTGATAAATTATTTTATTGTTCCATGGTGTAATTTGTCATAATTTAAATCGCAACCGAAAAGCGCACAGAATCCTGAACACACCAATCTTTACTAGTAGAAAAAACGTGGATTTAATTATGTTTATATCACTTGTGATAAACATTGAAATGTATTAACATGGTTTGTCGATATCTTAAGATACCATCCGATTACTACAAGATAATCTTGTTTCTGGCACGTGCTCTCGCACGCACACTCCGTGCGGTCCCAGGCGTGTGCGACAATTGACAATACACGTGCATCAACCATGAAGCACACGGCAGAATAATCTAACACCGTTATGATATTTTAAAGTAATTATTTTCATATGTATAATTAAGTGTGGGTAAAAAATTTAACATTTTTTAAATAATAGATAATTTGTTGTTTTGCAGGCCAGAGTCAACAGTTTGGAGGATACCCGCCTCTCTCCTCTCACGTGGACCACAAACGTATGCTCGGGGGCCCTGGCCAGGGAGACGCCACCGACAAAAACATCAAGATTAATCTGGAAAATAGTGATCTATGGTCCAAGTTCCACAGCATCGGCACGGAGATGATCATCACCAAGACAGGAAGGTAACTAGTCATTCTAATTTTTAAAACGACGATGACGTGTTCGCCAGTATGCGGGAAATAATTATCGGAACACAAATTACATTTTTATCCAAATAAAATTTGAAAATTACATAAAATTAATTAATCCATGATTTCTTCATTGTAACATCAAAATAATGAATTTCTTTGGAATTCTTTTATATATTTTCTTTTCTTTTACATAAACAGAAAAGGGTGAAAGTGTTTCTATGAAGGTAACACATTTTCCCACGATATTCGAAAATGTCATCACATTTCCTTAAATGATTAGTTAAACTGTTAATCCGTCGTCAATACAAAATTGTATCCAAACTGCTGTGTTTGAAAGTGTCCCATTAATGACTGTTTCATAACTGATCCCTAAAAGGGGTTCCCGTGTAAGCTTCTCACGGTAGGTGTCGTTATAAACAATAGCCATGGATTACTGTCGGGTGGACACCGGTCAGTTTGTGTAGACCATTGCTATACAAGGCACTTCCGTATTATATTAGTGTTATATTAATTAAGCACCTTCCTAGAAAAATAAAAACACGGATTATTTTGAACGTGGGAAAGTTACGCGACGATCCTTTGTGTTTGTCCAGGTATTATCACAGTGGATAGGGTGATTTCTTTTGTTTTATAAAAAAAAAAAAATGCGAATTTATACCTATTATGAAATTCCGAATTAAAACTCTACAGAAATGGAAAAGACATTTTATTTCAAAATTGATCTTTCTAGATTTAAAAAAAATATATTTTCAAGAAAACTGATAGTATAAGGTTAGTGGGTTTAGTTATATATATTTCGGTAAGTTCCACTAAACTAGATTCCCTCATTAGACCTAACTAAGATAATTAAAATCACTAGCGTATGAAACCAACTGGCGCGAGCTTTGTTCTCAATGATCAATAACTACAACAGATATAACTGATAATGGAAATATTTTAGAAAAAAAAATACAAGCAGTGGGTTAAGTGATAATTTCAGTGCTATAATGACAGAGGTGTTTAATTACCAAATCAATTAGATATCTTTAGTTTCATGCGTGCTATAAATGTTCAAATATTTTAAGAGAATTCAGTAAAAGTACATGTGTTCTGTAAAATAGGGCAGTGCATTTCTCTGTGTAGGTGTTAGGGGCTTTATTTACCCACGAAAACGTCACAAAAACAGTGTTACTGAAATACGGGCCCGAATTAGCCTATGGTATAGGTAATGTTTATTTTAGGGGTTTCGGTACATATTTGGTAGAAAAGACCAGAAAATCCTACAAACAAACACCTGCTTACCAGTATTGTACAATTAGTCCGGACAGAATTTGTTTTCAAGGAAAAGAAAGAAAGTAATGATTACCTCATTGAGGGGAGGGGTAGTCGAGCAGACGACAGGTCTGTCGGACGTGGCGATTGCACACCTCGACAGCGCGAGGTGTTGATTATTTACATTCACAGTTTTATGCCAAAGACAGAATTAAAATCAACAGCTTTTGTAGGACTTGCTTTCCTCCGAATGGCGTATTCGATAAATGTTTTCTTGTAGAATTTTCCACGAGATATTTATTTTATATGTTTTGACTTGCTGTCTTTAGTTTATAATTGGATCGCATCAATTTACATTCCACGGTTAAGTTTATTAGCGTTTAGTCGTAATATGTTATAAGGCTTACATACATTCAGTAGTTATATGTGGGAGACGATAGATCTATAAAAATATGTCCCTTTTATCTGTTAATGCGTATTGATTTTAAATCTATGTAATTGCCCCACATAGAAAGTTATTTATTTTGCGTTTAATTCGAGCTTTTAATTTGACTTACAGTAAAAATAAATAACAAATTATATCTGTTTACTTATTTTGATTTTATTTGAAAAGTATATTATTGTTTAAAGTTGGAAAAACTAGTGACGAAAGCGCGCGTGCTTCTCCCATTATCCGGAATTAGTGCTGAGGAATTTGCCACCCGGCTCTTTTCATATCTAGTTTAGTTTTCACCCAAATGTTGCCGAAAGTGAGGAGTGTTGAAAATATAGGTGTGAACCCCATGGCGAGGTTTATCCCTAATTATCTTGTGTATATGGCGAGGTAGTATTCCTCGTCAGTAACAGCTGTTTCGATCTTTGTCGATAGGTGATTGAAACTTGAATCGATAATTCAGAACAAGAGGTGATCTCGGCCTTCCGGCACACGATCAATCCCCGGGGGCCGAGTCATTGTCTCTTTTTACCTATCTCAGATCCGGACTAATTTTCGACACCCTGTCGACTCATTCTTGTAAAAGGTGTCCAAAATCGCTTGTTAGCTGATAATGTTAACTCCGTAATTAGGCGCATCCTTTTGTATGTTACAACAGAAAACTTGTTCCCAATTACCGAGCAACCAGAAACGCGACATTTTTTGTTTAGACTCAAAGGTACCGCTCTCCACTTCGAAGCGAGTTTAACAATAGTCCAAATAACATTTCGTCACTGTACATGTCAGAAATAAATCAACTGATCCAACCTTTAGCAATCCCTCCAAAATTCAAATTTATCTATCAAATATGTATTTTCATCGTAAATTAAGTAAACTTAATTTCTTTTTCTATATTATTGGTAATTGTTGTTGTTTTTTTCAAGAAAAGGTTCTGACTCTTTTATTGAATTATTAATAAAAAAAAAATCTTTTTCTTTAATACATTTAGCAAATCGTTACTTAGTTTTGGTAAGTCTTAATTGCATAAAGTATAGTTTCGTGTATAACACTAATTTCCCATTAGGTCCTACTAGCTGTTTTAAAATACACTGAGAAGATTTAAACGTATACCCGTGCTATATGAAATTGTAGTGGCATTTCAGAAAATAATTTTGTAATTAATCGATCAGTTTATGACATTATTTTTATCCCGCTGTGTTGGTAAAGGTGGAATGTTTTCGCGGGAAGCACAGTAATTTTTTATTCTATTCGTATTTTTAAATAATTCATTTGTCTAAATACGCGCATTAAGCAATGCTTAAAGTAGTATAATGACTTATTAAATTCTTTGATACTGTATATAAAAGAAAAGAAATATGTAATTTGGGGCGCGCGAGTGTCCGACTAATTGACGTCGGTACCTTGTGGCCACCAGCAGGATTATCACACAATAACCTGTATCAATACATTTCTGTAACACAGAAAACATGTGGGTCTGTCTGATTGTACCGCCAACCCCTCCAGGAGATAGAGGGCGCGATACTTATGGGATATGTATGGTAGTGTCTAAAGCGTCACTTTAAACAAGAAAACACTTAGGAAATTGTCAAAACAAACACGAGGAATACTACACTTCAACTTTATTTGTAAAAATCCAGAGAAACGTTTAGAAAAATCTGAATCCTTTAATGTCGCCGACTGACAATTGGATCCTCTGTTGGAGGTGTTTATTGCTCGGCTCTATATCGCCTTCTTAAAACAACAGTCGCTATCTTTTGAGTAAGAAACACTTAAAATCATGTTTTATTTTGAGGTGCGTATTGCAGCACGTTATGGTCGTCTGTTGACAGACAGCGAGAGAAATGAGCGAATTTTAACACGTTGTAGGTAGTAGGTTTGGGGGAGATTTCTGACAATGTTCATTTCTCACAGTGGGTGACGAATATCGGACTGCCTTATCGCACACTTTGTCTCCTCTCCATTAGTGAACTTTTTTTTCCTTTTGAAATCAGAAATCTATATAGATATATTCCCACTTCGTTCACAGTATACCCCTAAAAACGGACACAAATTTAATGGACAGTTTTGTCACTGATGTGGACAGTGTCTGATTATAATTTTGTAATAATTATATTTTATCAATTTACCAATATCTTATAAACCAATAACTAATGATGTAATTTTAGTAAGCGTCAACTTTTTTTTAATGCAGGAACAACATGGAATAAACACGTTGCTTGTTTGCCATAATTATCTATTCATTTTGTTTATTATTCACTTTTTATTATTTATTTGCAGACGTATGTTTCCCACATTGAAGGTCAGTCTTGAAGGTCTTGACCCTCACTCAAAGTACATCCTTTTGGTTGATATTGTTCCGGTGGACGACTGTCGCTACAAATACCATAACTCAGAATGGGTGGTTACCGGAAAAGCAGAGCCGCACATGCCCGGAAGATTGTACATCCACCCAGACTCACCCGCTTCCGGTTCCCACTGGATGAAACAGCCACTGAATTTCCATAAACTCAAATTAACCAACAACAACTTAGATCAGAATGGACATGTAAGTAATAGAATTTTTCCGGCTGTTTTTTGTTTACGTTTTAGTTAACTGGTCAAAACTTATCATGGATAGGACATAACAAATTATAGTTTAAAGATATATTTATGCATACTCGATCACAAATTCGCCCTCTGGTATATAGGTGACGCAACATAATCACTTTTGTCGCGAACCAAGTCCGATTATTGCTGAGCAAGCGCCAAAGTCTGAAATAATGCCAAGAATGTTAATAATGGAGAAGTCGTTTGTTTGTTAAATACCAGTTTACCGTCAGTAAGACCATCCATTTACTGTATATCTTGTGCGATATTAGTAAGAACACATATACATCACTGAGAGAAGCCAGAATATTGCCAGTAAAGGAGCATTTTTACGAGCAATATATCAAGTTTTTCCTCTAAACGTGGTCGGATGGATACAGTAGATAAAATGACCAAACTTTTGTCACAGACCAAGGCACCTTAATGCGGCACGGAGGACACACTGGGGAGAATTCATAGGCTTGCTTAATAAATAGTCAGAACATTGCTATACACGAAACACGGAGACTGGAGCGGAATCTCGTGCCGCGCCTTATTAGGAACATCTCGAACATCCCCCCTTCAGAAACCTAATAGGCGCTTTCCTCTTTTTTCGCCTCTCCCCACTCGCGTTTCCACGCTCCCCGGCGTCCAAAGTAACGTTAAAATCTTTCAATTTTGCCATATTTCACTAGTTTGGTTAATATCTATCTCACGTGCTCGCGGTAATTTGTAGAAGTAAAAAATATCTCTTTTTCCGAAGCTTTCTAGTTAATATAGTCGGTCTAAACACGAGTCTTTTCACATTACTCTGTGACTTGTCAGAAACCGATCACGCACGCTGCCGGTCGTAAGCTCGGGAACAACCCGCACAAACAAACGCGCACACATAAAACGCCCTATTTTAATGCTAGATACGACTGCTTTGAAATTAGGTTGAAATAATTTAATAGACACTATAGATTGAGTAGTTTGGAATTATGCATGCATTGTAGAGACGTTAATCGGAGATTAAAACTTAGCTCAGTACATCATGTCTGTTATTTAGCATATAGAATAAGCACATGGGAAACCCTAATGGGTATAGGAAATGATATTTATCTATATTTTATGTATTTCAATTATCGCTGTAAGTTTCAGTTTGTCAGCTCAGTATCTTTTACACAAATCGATAAATGCACAAAATTCATGTTCCTAATAGATAAAACGAAAGTCAGGATGAATAGAGTGTAAAATCCAGCTCCAACATTCCAACATACATTTACGTATATTTGTCAGCAGGTTATAATTTTAATAATTAAAAAGTAAAACGTTAAACTAATTCTTCTGCTGCTCTTATCAAGCTGAATACAGTCATATTAGAATATAGTACGCGAAAATACCATGTATTACAACAATGTTTTAATTTCAACAATATAAACAATTGTAGCACGTTCAATTAAGACTATTTCCTGTTGTAATTTCTGAGATGTTTACTCGTATTTTTGCCGTTTCTTCCAAATCCATCTTGAGCATTGCGTATGGCTCTTCGTGTTGTAATTACCCCGGCACGAGTGCGTCAAACAGACAGTTTGGTCTTAATAGAAATTCTCTCCCCTGGGAGAGAGCCGATCTGCGTGCTGGGCTACAGCAAGGCAAGGGGAATGTTTAAATAACTCATTTGTAAATGTTGTCTGTCAACAGTCTGACTTTAAAAGTTACAAAATACGTCGCCAATATCAATGAAAGGTTTTCCAATTTTACATGTAAAAATATAATGGCAATTAATGTAAAATTTCGGGAGTGTATTTTATCCCACCGCTGCCACAAAAACAAAAACAAAAAACGCAGGGCGTTCTGGCATTGCTACTTATGCATTGGTGATGGAGTATGCACGCGGTCCGTTTTATTTGAAACAAAATGAAAGATTAATATCTTGCTACATCCATCAAGTCGAGCAAAGATCGTTTCCAATTCAGCTCAATTTCATAACAGTGAAATTTTAATTTGCATGCAATTTTTAGAGCACTAAAAAGCCGAAATGATATACAAACAGATCTGATGTAATTACAAAGAAAGCAGACTTCAAAAATAGACGGTGATCCCGGCCGTCTCATTATTTATGTTCAATTTGACTTGGCTGAATCATTTAAAATACTAGCATTTCCGTGCCACGTGACTCCAAGTGCGTGGTGTCATAGTTAACATGTACTACGTCTTGTTACGGGTGAGAAGTGCCGACCCGTTGCTGTCGCCCGTGGTCCGAACCATTACACCTTGTCGAACTTCACGCCGCGTCAATTACAATACTTTTCAGTTTTGTTTTTATCTGATATATCTGAAGAAATTGCGCCATTATCTTCGCCGATTTGCGACAATTTGTGATTATCTGATTTTCTTGAGGGTATCACGTCGTGTATATTCAGTGGACGAGATAGAGCTGTCGCCACGATTACTATCGGAGAGATTTAATGTTTGTAGTGAACATGGTTACCCATGTAAGGCCACTATCACCAGTAATGTACAGATACTCCGATAACGGCGGAACTAGAAATAAAACAAGAATTCATGGACATATGTTAAATTTCCGGAAAAAAATGATTAGATTTTATTATCTAACCTAAAACAGAAATATAACAAAGAGAATCCCTTACCGAAATTTTATATTATAGAACACGTGTATTGTAGAAAGATGAGGGTGTGTTTAGACACCGATACTGTTCTCATTAAATAGGACTCGTGAATTATTCCCATCACTTTGATGTTGGGTCTGTTCCGATTGTACTGTTCCTTCCCAAGTAAATCTTCCATCAAAACTACCTTCATAAAACTTATAATGAAATTGTTTCTAATTTTTGTTATTTTGAAATATCATTCCATTCTGTTTTAAAGTGAACATTTAGCTGCGTTTAATTATTTGACGTACTTTACAATGGTGCAGATGTCTGTTTTTTCTTTTGTTTAATTTTCCATGTTAGCTTTTAGCAATCGAAAACAGAATGAAGCGGTGGTGTATTTACGAGCTGTGGTATCGTGCGCCTCCGCTACAATGTCTGTACAAGATTAATTAGTTTTTTGGTGATTTTGACACAAATAGGTATGAAAAACATAATGATTCACAAATTCTCCGCGTCAATCATGAATAATGTTTGTACTCCATCCCTATACACCCAATAACACTCTCCTACACGATTAGACGCGGATCTGAATGTACAGAATCTATTCATTATTTATACGATTTTACTGGGACCCCATAAACAGCCTTAATAGTTCCTTCATGAACGACATATACGAAACCAAGTTCTGACTTGAATGTTCTTTTTAAAGCTCTTTTCCGTAGAGTAATCAGCAATTTGATTACATAAAAAAGTACGCACGTTTTAATTAACATCCAAGAAAAATCTCCCGCAAACGGGCTTTGTGTGTAGTCACATAAAAATGACACAATAAATACATATCTAATCTGCATTAAAAGAAACCGAAAATACCTTCCGGATAGTACACATATATATAATTTTTGTTCCATTCAAAAAGAGATAATTCAACTTAAAGGAACAATTATTTTCAGCTGGACCTTTACTTGTAAAATAATATTGTTTAAATAAGTATTTGATATCATACTTAAAACGTTTAATTCTCTATTATCGAAAAAAAGAGTTTGATATAATATTTCAAGCAGGAGAATTATAAACTTTAAATGAATAAAATGAAAGTAACTAAATAAATACATAAATAAATAACGTTTCTCTAAAAATAACCTACTAATATTAAGTTTATATAAGGTATGCCGTTATTTTTTTTTCCAGATTATATCAAATCAGTTAAATTGATTTTACTCTCCCTGCAAATATTCTCAGACATATTAATTGCTTTGTAATTTTATTATGGATGTTTTTTATTTTATAGATTATCCTGAACTCGATGCACAAATACCAGTCCCGTATACACGTGGTCCAGGCAAACGACATATTTACCATGAGGTGGAATTCCTTCAACACATATGCATTCGATGAAACCAGCTTTATCGCTGTCACCGCCTACCAAAACGAACAGGTAAATATTACTAAATATTTAAAGAAACGAAACAATTGATTCATAAAATTTTATTGAAATTATCGTGAAAAATTTATTATAAATATAAAATAAATTAAGTAATTAAAACAAGTATATGGGTGTTAAATAATGAGGGAAGAACTGCTGATTTTTGGAACAGACGTGGTGATACTTAATATCGAATAGCGAATCCTCTACAACACTGTACGACCCGTCTGAGGTTTTAGGTGCCAGCTCTCAGCCATAAATAATTACATGTAATTACACAGTCAGTAATCAAACAGATGCTAAACATTTCAAAGTTAGATTCGATATCTATTAATAATCTGAGAGGGAGCCTCTCCCGCATGGAAACTTATACGCCCTCCAACCATTTCCGATACATCCAGACCTGGGGGGAAACAGGCAATTCTATCTAAACAATAGAGTCGGATAGGGCAATATCCGGACAGGATCAATATCAATTTGTACTAAGAAACTCTATCTCTCTTACCGATGTGGTGTTAGTAGCTGTTTCTTGGTCTGTAATGGTACATTATGATCGTGGTGGACACAAGCCAGGATATTGGCTTACGCCCATCTGTTGTCGAGGGTCATTGTCGATCTTATATGGCGTAACAGGATGAAAGACCTCGCTCCCTGTGATTTGGTCAATGTCCCTTCCTTTTGAATCATTGATGAGAACGGTAGTACGAGAATCATTAGAATAAAAAATGGATGTGTCGCTTCTGTTTCTACAATCGAGACACATGTTTTGTGATAATTTCTAGCGTATAAACACCAAAAATAAAAAATAGAAATATATATATTTGTTTTGATTTACGTTGTTTTTGTTGTTTTTAGATCACACAACTGAAGATTGACAACAATCCATTTGCTAAGGGTTTCCGGGACAACGGAATGGGCCGAAGGTACAACATGTAACTATTGACCTACTTATCGCAATCTATCTTCCCTTTTATTTACTTTGCCCTTTCTGTTTTTAATCTAGTAACGTTCCTTTTTTCTGAAAACGATCAAAGAATCAAATCGTGTTTTCTATTTGTTTCACTGCCTATGACCGTTGTTGTCACGTATTGTTTTCAACTGATGGCCATTTGTTTGGGTTTTCCTTAATTGATTAAGTTAATACCACGTGAATGAGAAGACAACTTTCAGTGTCCTTTCCACGCCAGTCCTATAAATCTTCTAACACTATTGATCTTGGTGTTTTTCAGGGACCACCGGTTAAGTCTGAAGCGGCCAGCCGACGATGAAAACGTGTCTGACATAGGAAAAGGTGAGAGATAGATTTTTCTAAAAACCTTCCATTAAATTTTCAACTCGCAAAAACAGGCACATTTCTATATTAAATTATCTGTCAAGCTTGGAGCTATCGTCTGGCGATGTCGCTCTCACTTGCTCGCTCCAAATCTGCTAGAAGGCCGATATGTCGACACTTCTGCAGTCACCCGCGCGGAGTGATTTTGCGCTTTTATTGCAAAAATGGACGCGTTTTTTAGCCTCAGTGAATTTGCTTCCGCCACCTTGTCGGAGCGGATCTGAGATGAGGAAAGAGAATTGGTACGCAGTTCTGACTTGATGAAATTACCTTCTCTTCCTTTAAATATTGATGGAGGGAGTTAATTAGATCAGCCAGAGTTTTGCTGAAATATCATCGCAAGTTTTCGCACCTCTCGGTAGAGTAATTGTATTAGCCAATGGAATCGTTCTTCGACACCTGCCGGTATATAGCTAAAGCCGGTCGACATCACCGGATTTTCCTTTTCTGCGATCAGTTGTTTGTCGAATTAAATCAAATTATCGTCTGCTCCTGCCTCTAGATTTGGCGGGTTTTCTTACGTTGGGAAATTGCAATTTGACTGTCATTTTGATGGAAAATCATGTCAGGTACTGCACACAAAGTGATTCGTATAACACGCCGGTTTTTTGCTTTCTCGCTATTTTTGTTCAGAAGACACATAAATGGCAAAGAATGCAAATAGAATAAAAAACCGCCACATATCATCACTTATAGCAAGCATTCCGCCCCGAAATTGGATAAAGAACAATGATGAAATGGAACACAAAGAAAAAAAAAATATATTCGAATTTTAAACTTAATTTCATTCTCTTGTAATATCGTTTTACGGTTCTCTACATTATTTGGCTTTAATGAGGATATATTAGGCTTTCTTTTATTATGCACAGTTCTCAAATCAGTCCGTTATTTTACAAAACATAAAGGGCGCTTTGCAAGTTTATTTTTTATAGAAAACCACAGTAAAGTAAAACGTCATTTATTTTATAATTAAGATAAACCAAAATTAGAAAAGAAAAGAAATCAGATTTTCAAGGATATTGAATTTAATCTTTAATTTTACATGCAGAAAACCTGAAAAGAAAACAAGAGCATGCTACAAAAAGTCATCCAACGGTGATGCATGATAAAGGGTTTTTGCTCGTCAATTCAGATTAAAATTTAATGACACATGTGAGCATTGTATTGAGGCATTGATCCGCGGAGGGTTGACATACGATACCCAACCAGCATCTAATCTTACGCACAAGTGTGAAAATTGCCTTCAATGCCTGCGTGATTCCGGATTCTTCATCCCGAGCTCCGACTCGAGCATTAACACCTCGTCAAGTGAAAAGTCTGTTCTTCCCACTGTTCATTTAGGGGATTATTCGTGACGTCACATTTGTATTGACTGTTCGTTTCGTTAATTTTATGTCGTGAGTAACGCCGATTGTCTGTCAAAGTAATTTGTCAATGTTGAAGAATGTGTATTGTGTCAGTGACATAATTATATAAGTATGTTGTATTATTAAGGAGACCTACATACTAATGGGATTTTTTTTTATGTTTCCAGAATCGAACTTTGCCAAAAAGATGAAAACGGATGATGAACTGAGCGACAGAAACTCCAGCTTGAACTCCTCAAATCGCATCAAATCTGAAGACGAAAATGACCCAGTTTCTGATCACTCCGACGACGTTCACAATGATACAGCAGAAACTGAACTTCCATCGTGTCAAATTGGCAGCAAATCTTCATCAGGAATATCTCCCGTCGCTCCTTCCCTCAGCAAGACTACCAGCCCCACCCAGCACAGTGCTTCGAATCAGCCGTCTAACCAGTGTCAGTACCTCGGCGTCGGCTCCAAGTCCTACAGCAGCCAGTGTATGGGAAGTGAACAGGTGTATTATCCTCACCATACCTCCGTCAACAGAGGTTCCGCTAGCTCCTTCCTCCCTGTGTCAACCACATCGAGCCTCCTCCAGCCAGTCGGTTCCTCCAATCTTCATGCCGTCAGTCCACAGATGCAGGCATGTCGCCTGTCTGGTCCGAGCAGCGACTGTGCCCTGAGACAGTCGTCAAGTCACCTGTCGTCAGGTTCCCATGGATATGGAATCCGAACATCGCCACCACAACACCCTTCGTTACCATCTTGTACCTACATGCAGCCCTCACAAGCCTACACATCACACCTCTCGCCAAACGTGCACATGATGAACATGAACTTTCCTGGTCCAATGGCATGAGGTTGATTTAAAGAATGATTATTGTTGTACATTTGGTAACCTATACCGAGCCCCTCTGCGTCCTTCGACACTGCCTAGTGAATTAGGTCATTGTTGGAAGGAACCTTGTGAGATATTTCATTTGGACATAATGATGCCAAAGTCATTCCCCATGTTGTGTCTAGCAGTGTGTACCAATGAATTACAATGTGTGTTCATATACTTCACGTGTTTGTGGTACCACGTGACCACCCGTGACGCGACCGGAAACTATCTAAGTTCCTTTGGCCCTAAAGGACTCAGCTGATCTCTATTTAGTGGTCAGTGTGCTGGGCTGGCCGAGGACGACTGAGAGGTGCAAGGCTTTAATGGTGACAGTGACACGTGTGATATGAGACCAAGAGATTTGTTGTGATTCAGTTGTATGTATGGACTTCACTCATTTATATGTCTCAGTATTGTTTTTTTGTTATAGAAACCTCATACTTATTTGTTCGATGCATGTGTCAAAATTCTACAGTTTCACGACCTGAACCGGAAACGGAAACGGAAACTCCTATAAATATGGTATATGTATTATATATTAATATATATACACACAAAGTTGCGTGCGCAATCAAATCATTCCGCTTAGGTTCCTGTTGAAAGTGTATTTGTTTGATGACTATTGATATGGTGCTATACAATGTTGCTGTCTTGTCATTGGTACTTTAAACATGCATCACAATATCACTCTTATTTTATTAAATTATTTAAAAGTGAAATATTTCGTTAGTTATTTTTCTTTATATGTGTTTATCAATGCTATCATGATAAATATAATATTCAGAATCAGAAAAAGGGACGAGAAAGATGATTATGATGTTAAAGTTTAGTTGTGGTTTTTTTTATGAAATATTTTGAATATTTAAATAGTCCTGATGAATTCTGAATATTATAACGATTATCATCTCCATTTATTACAGCATATACAACTTAAGATATGATGTCTGTCGATTTCATGGACTTCACGTAATGGCAGCTCGATGTTTTGTGTTACAACGATAGACACAAACACGTTTTCTAGATAATAAACACTTAATTAACATTACGTGTTGCCAAATCACGTCGGAGTGTATTCCCGTGATCACGTCACAACTCCCAAAATACAATATATTTATTCTTAATTATAGCAAAAACATAGTAAAAATAGTAATATTATTTTGACGTATAATATAAGACGACAGTAAAAAAAGACACGACAGGAAAAATAAAGTAACAATGTTATAATGTATAACAAGAGACAACAGTAAAATAAAGTAACAATGTTTTACAAGAGACAACAGTAAAATATAGTAACAATGTTTTAATGTATAACAAGAGACAACAGTAAAATATAGTAACAATGTTTTAATGTATAACAAGAAACAACAGTAAAATATAGTAACAATGTTTTAATGTATAACAAGAGACAATAGTAAAATATAGTAACAATGTTTTAATGTATAACAAGAGACAATAGTAAAATATAGTAACAATGTTTTAATGTACAACAAGAGACAACAGTAAAATATAGTAACAATGTTTTAATGTATAACAAGAGACGACAGTAAAATATAGTAACAATGTTTTACAAGAGACAACATTAAAATATAGTAACAATGTTTTAATGTATAACAAGAGACAACAGTAAAATATAGTAACAATGTTTTAATGTATAACAAGTGACAACATTAAAATATAGTAACAATGTTTTAATGTATAACAAGAGACAACAGTAAAATATAGTAACAATGTTTTAATGTATAACAAGTGACAACATTAAAATATAGTAACAATGTTTTAATGTATAACAAGAGACGACAGTAAAATATAGTGACAATGTTATAATGTATAAAAAGGCGACAGTCAAAATTTGGTAATAATGTAGTAATGTATAACAAGTTGCGACAATAAAATTAGAAACAGTGTTATAATGTATAGCAAGAGGCGCAGTAAAAAGTTAGTCACAATGTTATAATGCATAAAGAGACGACAGTAAAAATATAATTACAATGTTACAATATAACAAGATACAACAGTAAGAATATAGTAACAATGTTATAATGTATAAGATATAACAATGATAATGTAATAAAATTGTTATAATTTGTAACGGAGTCGACAGTATAAATATAGTTATTATATCTTAAACACTATCACTAATGCATAATTTTTATTTAAGCATTTTGATATATATTGTGTTAGAAAACATCGTAATTATAATATATTAAGTTCTAGCAGGGTCGACTATAATGCATAAAATTATTCATAAAAGTGACAGAAAAATTATACAAATCTAAAGCACCACGTCGAAGTTGATCGCTAATAAACGTTAATTATGATAATATATTGGATTGCATCATCTCAAGTTTGTTTTCGAAATTTGAGTAGCATTAACTCTGCTACTAAAATTAGTCAATTGAAACATATAAGAATGAATATTGCGTGTTAGAATTATAATTGACACCAACAGCTGTTTACAGTTACTCCTTGTCTAGTTTTATATTGTTTACTAAGCTATGAATGCATTAGATAGAAACTTGTGAAATAATATGTAAAAAAACAACTAAACAACATTCAATTTAAAAAGCAATAATGATGATAAAAACCAATCGCTGAAGCAAAAATTTCTGTACACCGTATCGCAACTTGAGAGCATTTCGGAAACAAGACGTGTTTATGAAATATACTCCAAACAACGTTAGGGTATCTGAAGTGGACAAGGTGACATAAAGCATAACTACAATACAGCAGACGCGAATACAAGTTTAGCATTAACAATATATATTTAGAGCGTGATATTTATGCTGACCACGAATCTAGATATTGTTTGCGACACACACGTATTTGGTGGCATACAGACATATGATATGAAATACAGAATAACGCTGGTATACACTATTACTTAATACTGATGATACTGTAAGGACACTTTGTCTAATAATAATTATTCATGATAAAAAGCATCATTCTATAACTTAACAAAATCTACTACTTCTTGGAATACATGTATACTGTACCATTTGACACCGTTTTGTGTTCTATACTAAAACTATCTTACGTTGCTGTACAATTGATCCATATTCTTTTTATTTGTTACGAGTTTAGTCGCCTCCTATACTCCCTTTAGCCCCTTAGCATCACTAACGAGTCCTAGAAGAACAGAACATCTGTATGATGATGTCTACTTCAGTTTTTGCTCTACCATAGCGAATTCTCAATTTGTGTTGAGAGGCACTAATCTCTTGTATGCCTTTTGTTTGTACAATCCCTTTGTGGTGTATGGATTTTTACTATTAGAGGACCGTGAAACACAAATATTTCTCATATAAGAATAAAAATTAAGGTAACGACCATTACAATGTATTTTTGTGAGACAACCGTCACAAAGATCTCTCATATCAAAGTACAATTTATGTAACGACCATTACAATGTATTTTTGTGAGACAACCGTCACAAATATCTCTTATATCAAAGTACAATTTATGTAACGACCATTACAATACAAGCTTGTGAAACGACAGTCAAAGATTATTAGAACAAAAATGTTTAGCAAGGAAGAGTAAAAGCTGCAGCACGTAGAATAAAACGAACCCATCTCTTACATTCTTCCAGTCTCCGTATCCAGCGTTTGATGGGGAGCTGTTCTCTCCTCAGTGATCCCTATATAAACGCTAGGTTGTGTGTATTTTTCACTTCAGTTTTGTTGCTCATAATAAGGTTACGTATTATAGATTAATAAAGCCTGTCAGATGTTGAAAATGATATATCGAATTGATAAAAGGAAACATTTTCCATCATAGAAATTCATTTGAATTTAAATATAGTGTAGTAATTGCATGTGTCTGCCAGGTTCCATAAAATTATACAAAACTATTTGATGTATTTAGACATACATGTATTATCAGATATGCCAAGCTTACAATTTATTTATCATAAAGAATATAAGTTATATTTATATACATATAAATTTTTTATCATAACATAGTGTATACGTTTGGACTATATATCGGAAGGCATGGAATATCTCTCATAACATAATTACAATATTTGGTCTCTAAGAATCACCTATCATATATCAGGTACAGGGAGAGAGAAACATCCCAAAGGAATCCAAAGAGAAAAATGTGTCATATTTAAATGAAAAATATGAATCGAATTCCATTTCGATTTATTCATTATAAAAGTAATTTAAATATCGCATAGTATTTCCCATATATAATAACACACCAAGTCAATTATAATTTCACTCTGCCAAACAGTAGACAGGAATAAGAACAGTGTGTATGGTATGAGACTTGTTAATTTAAATCCAAAGGATTGATCTTTGTTTTCTTTCTAAAGAAATTTTCAGATGTTCACACTTTACAGTAATTCAACGTCAGACAATGCTTGGGCTGCTTGAAAAATCAAGAACAAATTCAAAGCTGATATTATTTTGATAACTTAACACAGTTGCTGTATAAATGGAGTCCTATTCGTTACGGACATGACACCCGCTATAGGCCTGTATGATAGGCCTCCGATCGATATTAGCGTTTCACTACAGCCTATCGCAGCATACACTGTATAGCTATAGGGTGTAACAGTCGATCAGGCTGTAATCACCAGACGATGTACACATACTATCACATATAAGTGATCATCTATAATCATTCACATAATATCTAACATTTCGTAAACTCTGAATTATTAATGACGAATAATGACAGCCAAACCTTGATAATACAATTTGTCTTTGGCGGCCCCACGTCATCATTCATCTACATTTGATTTATAAAAAAATGTTTTGTTTTTAAAATAATGCTGCTGACTTGTAGGCTTGTGGAACAGATTTTTTCAGAGCAAGCCACATAGTTTGATGATGGCCCGATTGTAAATTTACATAAACTAGAAAACGTCAACATCAAACTGCAGAAAAATTCAGTAAAAATATCAATACATCATATTGTTTTTTAACAGTGATAACATGATTATTACCACATTGATTTTAACAATGATAATATAATTATTGTCACATTGTTTTTGATCAATTATAACCGATTCTTATCAAGTTGTTTTATAATAATGATAAAATTATTATGATCACGTTTTTTTAGCAATGATAACACATGCTTCTTATGACATGTTTTAAACTACCCTTATGATAAAATGATTATTACCATATTGTTTCATACCAATGAAAGCATCATCCGAAATGGTAAGACCTTTAACAATATAACAACCAAGTTATTATCAAGTGGCAAACTTCAAACGTGTACAAATGAGTCCATGTAGTCTGTTTTAACATGTTTGTCTCGGAATTCTGATTTGTTATGGCCATCATGATACTGTTATCAGCGGTTTTCGTAGCTAATTCGAAAGGTAACGCATACATACATATATCTTAACTACGGTTCATTGTGGAAGAACACAGGTTTTTGTGTGCGATAAGCTGTTGCTAACTTGTAGCAATGTTTAGAAGTATACAGCAAATCTTTCCACTGGTACAAATTCGTAATGTAACGAGTAGTAATCTATGCATATGTTTTTATTTTGTATATCGGCAAAAACTCTTTTCTTCTCTTCTATCCTTTTTTCACTATTCTTTCTCTATTTCAATCTCCTATTCCAATGACTGAAATCATATTGGTTTTATTTTGTTAAATCATTTTCCTTTGTTATCCATCGTAATTTCAGCTAGGGATACAAATTGATATAAGTTTAACAACTGGGTCCCTTTTTTCATTGTTTAATATCTTAATATGGTATCGGGCAAATACAAACGAGAACGTTTTGACTTGAAGCTGGCAATCACAAACAAAGCACACGAGAATCACAGCCTCTCCTCAAATGGCCTTGACACCTTAACATGCAATTTTAATGTTTTTCAGCACTTGGCATAGCAAATGTGATTATCAACGAGGTTTTTAAAATCGTGGCAAAGCCCGTGTTTAGGACAGGAAGGCAGCAGACATACCATGTCAATTAAGTGAAGGGTAGACAATGGTAAGGAAACGACCTATATCAATAAACCACTAGAGACAAATACACAAGTTACTGCTGCGATTTTGTTTTTGTCAGCGCAGTCTGTCAGTCACTATCAATATCTGCTTTTTTTCTGCTATCTTTCGTACTGACATAAAACTCGATTAAATGACTATATCGACATATGTTGTTATCGTTCCTGTAAGGAATCAATACAAATTTAATCGGTATAAATTGGTATATTATGGTGTCGGCAATTTTATTTTTGTTTTATTTTAGTATGTCTAAATTGGCGTTTCGTCAAACCTGTGTCGAATTCTGGCGTTTCCCGATCCATGGACTTAAAAGTATTATCATTTGAATTTTTGACCTTTTCCATTACTAAGAGACAATTAAACAGTTGCGTACAAATGACGTCATTGATGAAATTATAAGACCACAGTGCCAATATGAAATGACTCAAAATATTCGAAGTAACCAACATACCACGGTATTTCAGTAAAAAAAACAATATGGAATACGACTTAAAATAGCTTTATTCTCACGCAAAATATTAACAAAAAACTGGGAACAGCATTAGGAGAAAAAGACCAGACGTTCCAGAAGAGTTGGCGTATTCTGCCATACAAATCTTGGTCAAATCTGGGTTACGTCATGTCCTCAAAATGAGAAGTATAGTAGTGACTATGGCACCAATAGCCATTGCAACAGGTATCAGGTACGTCTGAGTCGTCATATCGCACAAAGAACAAAAATATTTCCAAATGGTATCATGATTTCGATCATTAAATGAGTTTAGGCTGTGGATGGTGAATACACCATCGACCGCACACGTCATTTAAAGTATATCTGTACTAAAGTACACGCAAGAGTATAGTAATTCTGGGTCATGTGACAAAGAAATTTAAAATATTAAGATTAAACATTGAAATTCCTAGAAATTACTATCGTGTTTACATAAAAACCAAGGCCACCACTTATCTGCTCTCAATGTTCTTCGAACAACTAAATACGGTGGGTATATTAAAATGGGAATTGAATTATTTTGAATTATCGGACAAGAACGTAGAATATCATAAAATAATCATCTTGAAATTGAATAACATTTTGATGTCCAATTGTATATGTATCTTTTACGACACAAACGTGTCTCTGTTCATCCTTTTAAGTTCAAAAAGTCAATGGTCCCTAAACAGTCGTCGGTAGACTGGTGTTGAAAGTCTAACCTCTGACATTACGGACGAAGCTGTTAGGTCTGTCTGTAGACTCTATCACGGCAACAAAGTATCTACCCGCGGTGATAAAACTGGGTTATTGTTATCATAAACACCTACTAATTTTAGATTTTTATATTGATGAGCAAATTCAGATAGAGTAACGTTAACGGAGTATAAGAGTTATAAGAAGGCTGTCTTTCCTCTTGTTACTCTGTCATAGCTACAATGGTATAGTAAATGAGTTTGTTTCTTTTATCATAATGCGATTCATTTATTTTTTTATGCAGTTGATTTGTATAAACGGGTAATGCATACATTCCATTTGTTTATAAGGTTATGGATGTAATTCGTTTGTATAGACCAGGCTAACAATGCAATTGATCTGTATGTATAAATACATTTCTAAATGTAATTGATTTGTATGTACAAATACATTTCTAAATGCAATTTATTTGTATAAATAGGTCATTCATGCATTTCATCTGTATTAATATTTTTTAGGCATTAGATCTGTATACATAAAATAAATCAGGTAATGAATGTGATTCATTTGTTTGATTAATGTTCTGATTGCATCATTTGTATGAATATCATCCTGAAATAGTTTGGACTTCAGAATAATACTTCTAAATAAATTACCTTTGTATAAGTATTTTTATGAATAACAAACTCCCAACGTAATTCCTAATAAATACATTCCCAGAAGCATTTTATTATTTTTTTTATATCGCTCTACATCCTTGAGTATTCATCTTCATAATCATAAAAATATTCCATTTGAAATGATATTGGAATTAAGACTATCCTGCATGCATTCATTTTTTATCCTTTATTTTCCCAAATGCATTTTATCATTAGTTAATAAGTAATAAAGAAACTTATCTTATACATTTTCCATAATGTATTTTTATTTAATTGAACCCTGATTATTTTTTTGTTCAAGTCTAATAATACAGTTCCGAATAATTACATTTGTAATAATCGAGTTCAGATTGCATTTGCTTATCAATATACACCAACATTGCTATAAGTTATGTTGATTTGAAAGGGTACTACATTCGTTTCGTAAGTTTTAAATCAATGTGTCTTATTTTTATTCTGAATCCATTTCATTCTCTTTTTTTTCGTTACGAAATTAACGTATTTATTCAGCTCGTTAAATATTCAATAAGTCTATAAGTGCGAACTATATATAGAGACTTCTCTCAGTTGATTAGTACATTTCATTCTAATTGATGTAATTATGAACTAATTTATGAATATACTTTTGAATGGATTTCTATTTATTTTAGGATAATCACAAATGCATTTCATTATCATTAGGTAAATCTTGAATTAATTTCATTTTCATTTTTATTTTAGCCTGAGTTTCCTACATTACCGAATGCTTTATTTATTAATATAGCTATAGTTATTCTAACATATTTCTGTTTATCTTTATGACGTTTTCTCTTCCAGTTTCAGAACCTTTATAAATTTGCCTTTTAAAAGACGCAAAACATCATTCATTCAGTCATATTTATCTGCATTGTTTTTCGTTTATACTTAAGCATACAATAAACCACAGTTCACTTTTTTGAGTTGGTTTCAACGTACGTGACGCCTATTTCATAAGAAGGAAACACTAGAAAGATAGTACAATAAAATAAAAAAAATATCGTATACAACTGTATTTAAAAACTAAATAATAACTAAATTACTAATGAATCGAACAGAAATCATTGAATCAGGGTAAATTAAGAGAACAATACGTTTCTATATCAACATATATATACAGTGTATGTATGCCTAAATCAAATCTGTATAATAAACACTATGTGATCCATCTTATTCCTACCTACGGAGGGTCTTAGTCTTTGAATTGACATTTATTGCATTGCAAACATCCACGTAATCCTTTTCGGCGAGGAAAATTACAAATGAGGACGTCTTTTAAAGCTCGTGTATCTCTATTCATCTGGAATCAAATATCATTTGAAACAGTATTACAAGGCGACTGTGTCTGGTTCAAGTAGCGCTGCATCACATTTCACTGGGAACGAACGGAGCAGACGACACCGAGGACTTAACTAGCAGACGAGCGTTCCGTAATCCTAAGACAGCAATGCTCTGCCACGTAACCTGTCCTATAAGACAGGAATTAAAGCATTTGTTTGGCCAAAAACTAACGCCGTCATCTAATTTCAAGGTTAAACAATTGTCTTTTCTATAGCTTCCTAATTTAGTTTTGTCATTCGTTCAGTTTCGTAAGGATAGTGCTAAGTTAACTAATCACTAGGGGACAGAACCGGGTAGTTAACTTAGAAGTGTTTCGGAGAAAGACAGGTAGTGAGCAATGGTTCAGTAGGGCTGCCCACTCAACCATGTAATTAAAATGAAATATTTCACACAATTCTTCTTATTTCAGTGGTGACTGTTAACTAGTGAAGACCACACACAACTCCCTACGATTTTATGTCGTCATCCAGGGTGACAAATGTAACACGATAGGTGCTTTCTCCTTTTGATGATAATACTTAGCCCCTGATTAAGTAATTACGGTCTCTCTTAAAAATGTAGAAGATGAAAACAAACGTCAGATTTCGGCTAAGGTATAAACACGGGGCACACGGATGACAATTTCCCTGCTGTGGTTATGTTTCAAAGTATAAAGGCCAGTCACATTACACAAGCATATGGTTAGCATGACTCGCCTGCGATCCGGTCCGCTGCCCATTCCTGAATTTACATCATCATCATCATCATCGTCCACCGATAGTGTGACAGCGCGCTGGGACCTACAAGTAAAGTACGTGGAACTAATGGTAGTGTAAAGAGATACAGGACTACTAACGGCTGAAAACGAGTATCGATCAATATACCACTATCACGTATATGATCACTGGAAACCTACATCAAATTTCTGAACTAATAGACAAGATGATATCCACAATACACATTGAATATTCTAGAAATCAAAGTAAAATCTGATTTCTTCTATGTAAAGAATCTCCAAAATTAGACAGATCGTAGTAACTCTACGAAAATGATATTTTGTTTGATTTTTTTTTTGAAATGTTGTCACATCATAGCTACACTAAAGTCGCTCTTTAGTCATGTTAACATTTGAAGAATGAGGATAATATTTTTCGATCTTCATTAATGCGACAAAAAGTTAAAAAGTAAAGAAACCACAAGAATATATGAGCCGGTTTATTTTGTTATTTTAAGCAAATTTAAGTATTTTTCAATACTTTATGAAAAGCAGCAAATGCTTTTAAACATTTAGGTTTCGTTCAAAAGTTGAAAATGAATTAAATATTTGTGTTGTGATTTTTGAGTATGAAAAAGGAAAAAGAAAAAAGATGTACCGGTATATGTATTTATCTCAGTCAGGCCATTAACATGAATGCGATATAATAAATTATGCTCTCTTCTTTTATGCGATGCAATTTACGTATGTTCTGTGCGTGAATGACATTCATTTGTTTAAATAAGGTTATGAATGCAATTAGTTTGTTTAAGTATGGTTATGAATGCAATTCATTTGTTTAAATTAGGTTATGAATGCAATTCATTTGTTTAAATAAAGTTACGAATACCTTTTTTTTGTATAAATATTATCCTGAATAAATTTTGATTTTTGAAACAAACTTCCAGATAAAATTCAGTTGCATAAATATATTTATTCATACAAAACTCTTGATGCAATTTTTAATAGAACCCAAGATACCTTTTATTGTTTAAACATAGATCCGAAAGCAGTTTTGTTTTACAAATATCGCCCTAAATGCTTTAGTATTCGTCTTCATGTTTATATGTAGAAGTAATATAAATGATCAGACTCTGTATTATCTACATACATTATATCTCAAAGCTTTCCCCCTTTTTATTTTCTTCCTTATGTATGAAATGTCCGTCACTTTTAAAATACTATTTAATCAGCCGTCTACAAACTGCCCTATACAGGATGGACAATCGATCTTTACAATATCAAACTCCATCGGTACACAGGCTACATCTCGAAAAAAAAGTGAAGAAAACAAACGTTTCAAAGATAAATATTTTGCAAATAATTTGGGCCGCATGTTAGATTTTTTATATACATGATATCAGTATATCAATGGTGCCATCACATACAATAAATACGCGCGGAAATATTAGATTAGCTCGATACTGGGATACCGTGTCACCCACATTAAGGTCGGAATTATATAGGTAAACAACAGGTGAGTGTTCAATACGTAGTGACCTGATACGTCATAAATATAGTACAGGGAATACCAAATGATAACAAAAAATAGCGGAAAGACACAGGAAGGATAAGTAAATTTTATGATTTACTGATGAACACGACACACAAGCATATACTTTTTTCATAATTGTAAGGACATTTTGAGATTAACTGATCATTAAGATAGACAAACATATACTTTTTGTTATACAATGTAGTTGTAAAGACATTTTGAGATTTATTGATCAACAAGATAGACACCCATATGTTTTTATAGTTGTAAGGACATTTTGAGATCTATTGATCAACAAGATAGACACCCATATGTTTTTATAGTTGTAAGGACATTTTGAGATTTATAGATTAACAAGACACACAAGCATACACTTTTTTTAAAGTTGTAAAGACATTTTGAGATTAACTGATAAATAAGATAGACACCCAGATTTTTGTTATAGTTGTAAGGACATTTTATGATTTACTGATCAACAAGACAAACAAACATATATATTGTTTGTGTTTATGTCAGATACAGAAAGTACATTGTTTCCATGAATTTGGAAATTGTTATCTACTTACGAACACGCATAAATGCTACTTAACATTTCTAAACCGCAATAAAGCAAATCAAAATCACTCACTTCTAAACAAAGGCCCAGATAATCAATATTTCTTAAATAAACATGACGATATACAGCGAAAAAATACCATTGATAGCTGAAGTCGGTTAGCTGGTCATCAATATTTGATTTGACCAGAAAATCAAAACGTATATGTGCGTCATCATACTGTTCGCCTTGTAAATAGTAACCTTTGGTGTTTGACACATTGAAACAGGCCATACTGTAACAATTGTCAAAAGTGGTCAACGTCCAACTAGAATTGTTCCGTACACCCAATACACAGATAACTGAATAACAGGGTCGACTTTGTAGTCCAACATGGCATGTTGTGTTAACAAAGACTAGCTGGCTTCTTAATAAACAGGCAACTGGTCAGGGAAACATGCGGGACCTTCGCAGTGTAAGTGGGCAGGCATGACCAGTCTTATTAAGATTAAAATAAATTTAAAAAAAAGAACATTCGTAAGCAAAAGATATAAACAAAAACAATTTTTAAACGCCGTCAACTTTTCGTCATGATGCGTCAAACATTAATGTATTTTAAAATATATAATAGTTATATATATAATACTCTACGCTTAGTGATACGATAGGACAATAATGCCAGCAAAAATAAACAACGTCAGAGAGAATATGACTTTACCAGGAGAGAAAAAATCCATTTAGTTCATAAGTGTGATGTTGTCTTTGTATATCAACATTTTGTTTAGACATATTTTCATCACCTCGCTTTCTTCCTACATTTTGACACTATTAGCCTCATGTATGACGGACGAGACTTTGAATGATGGAACAACTGAATAGCGAAGTATTACCATTAGGTATGTACTGTATCTAGTACGAGATTAACAATTAAAGGCCCTATACACAATGATATCTTTTAAATAATCCTTTGTCATTATATGTCATTAAAATACACCAAAATTAATTATGACATACTGTAAGACAAGTAGACTGATGTCTATACTTATATATATATATATAAAACGAAATAACAGCAGGTATGAATTGGTCGAAACCTCGTTTTTATAGTTAGATCTTATTTATCTGCACTTTTTAGGTAATGCTAGCTATTTAGCAATATTGATACTTATAAATAGGAGTTTATATTATTTTTATTTCTTATTCCACCCCCACTTACAGCTTTCGTCCTTTATTACGACGGAAAGCTGATATTTATTCTGACTGATTTGATATTACATGAAACTCCTAAGGTTTGACGCAAGTATTATAGGCAATGCGAATGTTATACAATTTTGTCTTAAATTTTCGCTCGCTGGACACAATAGTATCTGTGTAACAGTCTACTTTGAAAGCATCTTTAAATACATATTTTGGATTCATCAACATCATAATGACGCCATACGGAAATAATACTTTTGTTTCGATTTGAGATGAGATACAGTGATTGGTTTTTGAACCGGTGGTATACGTTTCAATAAATCAAGTAATGATTTCATTTAAGTTATCTTCGTGAATGTTGAAGTTTCATTAAGAATTTGTGTGATCCTTGTACAGAATTTCACTAGAACAGAGCAAAACCGGTAATATAACATACAAGGTAATTAAAGAGAATTTCGTTCCTTAAATGTTAATAAATTTATGTGCTGGTAATTAACTAATAGTTACAATACGACTAAAATATATTGTAATAATTTATGCTTTCGTATATATAACTACTGTCAAGTTAATATTGCTTTGTAATGCACTAGTGAACGTGAGTAAGAAAAAAAACGCCCGAAAAAAGGCTTCATGATAGAGTGTCCATACTCCACAATAACAATAGCAAACCAATAATAATAATGGTATTGGACCAAGTAGGACAAGATGATCAAACTACCTAAACTGATTAAATGTCTAGAAAGCAATTTTCGAAATGGTTTATAAAGAGATAGAGAAAACCTGAGAATCTGTACCTGTAGATTTAGTAAATCTTCGTGATGCTCGTTTGTTTTGCTGTTTGCTCTTGCTTTGCTGTTTGCTCACTGCTATTGTGCTTTCTTTATTCAATTTTTATTTCTATTTTTTTTCAATCACTAGCGCTATGATAGTTATTTATATAACTTCCATCTGAATATATATTAAGGCAATCGAAAAGAAACAAGAAGTGGATCTCCACGCTAACCCTTCCGGAACGTTTATCACTGTTTCTTCACACCATTCAATCTTTCTTTTGATTATATTTTGCTCTCGTTTCATCGTTCCGTTATTGTTTGCACGTCGTTGTGTGGCCTTGTTGTTATGACAATAACAATGATTTGTTTTACATGCCGCTATATCACAGCAACATAGCCGTCTCAAAGCGGCCCACAAAATTATTATCCGTTGTTATTGGGCCTTTACCAACCAGTCCATGTCTTTATCTTTGTCATTTAGGCGCCCACAGCTTACAGATGATGTTTCTTGGACTGCCCTACCAAGTACTCATTTACAGCTGAGTCGACTGGAACGCAACGGAGTAAAGACTATTGTTCAAGGATACAACACAGCACCCGTGCCAGGACTCGAACTAACGATCCTTCGGTCACATAGTCCTGGATCATATCACTAGACCACCGTGTCTCCCGACGATGATTTGAAGGTATTAGTTTTATTTCTTATTGTTTGCTTAACAAGAAATACATATAAAAGGAAAAGAGGGTAAAATGTGATAAAGATATAGATTTAATCCTTTACTGGAGACCTTTAAAAAGTATAAAAAAAAAAGTATGAAAGGTAAATGTCTTATATTAAGAGACGATATTATGTAAATCCATGTCGAATCCAGGTAATGCCGGGGTGGTGACAACAAAACAACCAGACATACCAATAAACATTCAACATCTGCAATTACTAGGATTGGGTTGTTTAGTTAGCGGTTTGTTATGACATGCATCTATTCTCCCACGAGACGAAAAAAGGAACACATATCAATTAGTCTTAATATTTTTATCGTTGATTGAAATTAACTACCATAAAAACAACTTACACAGATATCGAACGCGAAGTGTGTCCTGAAGATTTAGAGAATGGTATTGTTACATGTTTCTGATATTTATGATGACGTGTGTCTGGTATAACTGGATGGATAGGGTAAGACTTGCGCTCAGAACATAGACTAGACTATTGATTATGGTCGGGCATACTATCAGTGTTTTAGGTAACAAGGATGTTTGTTTGTAATGGTTAACTGTCTTTTTATCCGATAATGCAATGTCACAGATCAGCAATTGTTTACAAAAAATATCTTATTTCAATCAACGAAATGGGCAAAAAATCAGATCATAATAATTCAAAACGAAGCAGAATTTAAACATCTGAGATTGCAATATTTTCTAAAATACAAGATAATGTACGACAGGGTAAGAAAATCCAATGATTAATAACACAGTTTTGTGATCATAGCAAATCACTCTCAATAAAGTTAACCTGAACAAATCATTGCTTTCCCTAAAGTTAAGAAAGTCCTGTCGTACCACCTCAATGGCTATAAGGTTTAAATCTTATCACTTCAATAATTTCACAAACAATATTTATACACAAAGAGGATGGAAAAAATACAAATGTAACGACGTTAAATACACGTGCTTTACATGAACTTATTTCTAAAAATGTGTAACGAGCACAAGGTGAATGCAATTCTCTCCAAAGTAAAATTGTTACATAAATTGCCACGTCCTTCTATTTAATCATCCCCCCGGAAGTTCTTGGTTTTACTTCCGCCATTTCAATATCAGCATAATTAAGTAAAATTGCACCATAGTATCAACGGTTTCATAACAAATATTGAAAAAATACTGTTCGCTTACTTCTAATTTATGACATTAACATTCCCGAACAACAAAGCAAATTCATATATTACTTATAGTCAGTTTAATTATCACAAACAACGTTTTACCATTTATATTGTGAGGTTTGTACATCAACACTGTTTAGTAATACATACATATTTTTTGAAGTCGAATTTTGACATTTTTGCATATTCATCGTACATTTCCCCTAAAAGTAAATAAGCACTTTCAAATACCCGAATGAAGTCTTTCGACTGTTTTATTAAATATTCTAATATCAAAAACAACAATGAATACCGACATAACATCGAAACCATAATTACAAGACAAAACAATATTTGCATTTAGACCCTTTCAAAAGAACAAGGAGAATAAGACAAGGTGTTCCGGAATGGAAAGCGTCTGTTGCTTCATCAACAACCGCGATACAAATCTATAGACATCTATACTTATATGCACACCATGATAAACAAAGGACAGGTAATGACAATCAAACACCTGAGTTATAGACACACCATGATAAACAAAGGACAGGTAATGACAATCAAACACCTGAGTTATAGACACCATGATAAACAAAGGACAGGTAATGACAATCAAACACCTGAGTTATAGACACACCATGATATATTCTACCAATTTTAATATATTTGCGAATGCTACGTTTTAATTACGAGAAAGAGCTACTTTCCTACAAATATATCAGGATGAGAAGTTCGCCGGTACCTGTTCTTGACTTCGATGATCTGGTGTATCACTATAGTATTCATAGCCTGGCACCCTCTGTTTATTGTGTGGCCAAAGTCGTGGCCCTCCAATGAAACTCACAGTTATGTAATCACTTATTCATGTACCGCCACATCAAAAGAATAGCTTCACTTTGATAAAAAGTACATCTTAATCATGGAAAACTCGAAACGTATAATCCACTTTGTTAAAAACTCTACTGTATCGGTTAGAACCGTCGGTAGAGAATATACACAAGTAAAATTGATGTTATTTTGTCTAATCATACCAATGTTTACTTGATTAATTAAATTATACCAATGTTTAGTTGATTAATTAAATTATACCAATTTTTACTTGATAAATTAAATTATACAAATGTTTCCTTGATAAATTAAATTATGCCAATTTTTACTTGATCAATCTAATACCAATGTTTACTTGATAAATTGAATTATACAAATGTTTAGTTGATAAATTAAATAATACCAATGTTTACTTGATAAATCTAATAATACCAATGTTTACTTGATAAATTAAATTATACAAATGTTTAGTCGATAAATTAAATAATACCAATGTTTACTTGATATATTCAATTATACCAATGCTTACTTGATAAATTAAATAATGCCACTGCTTACTTGATCAATTAAATTATATCAATGTTTACTTGATAAATCAAATTAATGAATAAATACTGTACATCTATCTATTAACAAACTTCCCTTCCCTTCCCTTTGTCTCGTTTAGGCACTAAAGTCACTTTAGAACATGCAGTTTGAGTCATTATTTGACAACATGTAATGCATGTGTTGCCTTGTCCATATCAAATTGTATTTCGTCTGTATATTACATCATGAATTGTGATTACTGCTTGGTTTATTGTCAGGAAGCTGAGAAACGGTCCGGTCTGTGCACTCGTGGTTATGTCCTTGGGCAAGACACTTTATCCTAATTGCCCAGAATGGCATGCGACGGGCATCTCGTATGTTGTTCAGTGAGGTAGTCACCAACTACTACAAGGAGATCACGTCTAAAATGACCCTGGCTGTTCACGGGCAACCCAGCAAACACACCGGTCGGTCTGTGCTATTCAACTTAAATATTACCACTCCGAGTCCTGATTTTGTTCTTGCATTGAAACTGATAGCATTTTTGACTTCCGCTCTGAAAGATTAATAAGTATCATTAATAGTATTATTAAATATGAACTAATTCTTGATGTTTAAGCAGATGATATAAATGAAAACTGCGTGCAACTTTTGGTAGTCAAAGTCGATCTATTATTATTTTATCCCGAGTACATATTACCGCCAACGTTCCACATTTTCATGATTATTTTCTTCATTCATCCTAGAATCATAATGCATTCAATGGCCGAGTTATTGATGAAAACGCTGTATGATAACTCGCTTAGAAATAATCTAAATCAACAGTATCATTTTGTAATTTGTTCTACTAAATTAGCAGTTCATATTAATGTGAATTTAGATTTGATAGTACAATTTGTATACACTAAGGTTAGAAATCACTGATGATCGTACTGTAACGCACTTTGTTCAAAAACAAATTTTGGCCGATATTTTCCAGCTTGGGAAAACATTAACAACATACAAAATGCGTATCAAACGGTTAATGGCAAAATATGAATAAATCTGTATTAAAATGTCGTGGGAAAAAGATAGTTGAAATTCAAAATCTTCACTTTAGTGTGGCGTCGCTAAGCGTAATGTTTAGTTGAAGCCGTAGATGACTGTAGTCAGCAACTGCTCGCTAACAAGCCATGGGTTATAGTAATTGATTTAATGATTGGTAGTTTGACGTGTTGGAAGGCATATCGAGTAAACATGTTCACTTTGATCTGTACCGATCAACTCTAAACATAAACGTTTTCATTTTATAGGGAATTTAAATGAAAAGGACTTTTAAGTAATGGCAACTGGTATTTGAGTAAAACCACTCGAAGGAAGACGAAACCAAGTATTTTAAGTGACATTTTTTACTTAAGACATTTCAAATTTTGATAAAGACTTTCTATAATTAGCGATTGTTTTTCATTTGATAAAAAGAAAAAATGTTCAGAGAACATACCTCATATGGTGCATTTTAATGTAGATTCCTAACAAAAAACAACCCTGATCTTTTTAATATGTAAACGAAGAATGCGCCCTCGTGACCTTATACAGAGACCAGTGGTCGCTCCATTAGTCACTGAGCTACCCGAATACAGTAAACCAATTTCAATTTCCCGACCAGTAACGTTTTCAGTGTTACTTCTTCACATTTTGATTTCGTTGTCACTTCGTAACTGCTTACATTGAAACGAAAAATAAAATTTTGGTTTGACATTTCGATGAATTAGAAGACGATTATCTGATTCACCCCTTCGCTTATCACATCGACCTCTAATTGCAAGTTTGTTTTCATCTACCTTTTTTTGTTGAATGAATGGCGTTTCTCTCTCTCCACGTTTAATGAAAAAATATAATATCAAAAACGTTATCTTTGTTACGGGTCATCGAATCGAGCTCTTCTGTTTGGCTTAGAAGCCTTTTGGTTGTCTTCTCTATTCATTTCTAGTTCTGCATTACAGCGTGTTTGGCAAGGTTTGTTTTCACGTATACTACAACCAATTGCTCAAAAAGGATAAATGGTATTTTAAAGTTATATTCTATTCTGCAAAATCCGGTTTAAATTAGATGTTCCCGGCAGCGAAAATTGTGCAGTTTGAATGAAGTTCGATACTTGTTGACATAACCTGGAATTTGCGTTGTCTCTGGTATTCAAATTGAGACATAACCTGGGGTCCATCAAGATGAATTGCTGGTGCCACAGGAATAAGACGCTTGCCTTCTGTAACACACGGTCCACAGGCTAGTAGGGTTCGTTTAAACGCCGGTATTTTTACTTGTTTATATTAGTACCCTCGACGAGTCCTAAACGACACAGACTGTCTTTACATCTGCCCATTGCACCACTTAATTTATAGAATCCAGACGGAATCGGAGCTCAGAACAATGCATGGTTATATTCTTCGCTATCCTGTGTCAATTCAAATATAAAGGTGATTTATTTTAACTTCCTGTGTAACATTGTTGCTGTATGATTTCCCTAAATTACTCAGGGGTCTATAAAAATAAAAGTACGGTAATATTACCTAGTTGTTTGAGAAACAAAAGCAAAGAAAGAATGCGGGGGCTAAGGATTTCTGGTTTCTGTTCGGAGACCGAGAAACAATACGAACCAAAGTCGACAAATTGGTAATTATCGCTCTCCGCTTGACATTTGCCGTTATATTTGCGGTAAAAGGTCGTCAGTATGTGACCAGGTGGATTGCTATGCTACCATGAACAGATAGGACATTTCTGTGTAATGCCACTATAAAAAGAGATGTCCCATCACCACGGGACACAGTCATCACATGACCTCATTACAAGGACTAATACTACAATTTGGTTTGTTTGGTTTGTTTTTGTTTAACGTCCTATTAACAGCCAGGGTCATTTAAGAACGTGCCAGGTTTTGAAGGTGGAGGAATGCCGGAGTACCCGGAGAAAAACCTCCGACCTACGGTCAGTACCTGGCAACTGCCCCACCTAGGTTTTCGAACTGGCAATCCAGAAGGTGGAGGGCTAGTGTTAAAGTGTCGAGACACCTTAACCACTCGGCCACCGCGGCCCCGCTACACATCTTAATGGTAATGTACCTTATAGTAATATCGTCATCAATTGTGGACGTTGTGTTATGCTTTTAAAGTATAAATATTTATTTTAGCTGGAACATTTTGCAAAATACATGAAAGAAATTTAAACGAGTGATTAAGTGGATTTTCACATGTGTCATAATCATCTAGGTATTGATTTCTATGCACTATTTATATAACAATACTTACGCGTCTGAGCCGTTATCTTCCTTTCTTGACCCCAAGCATCACTGGCTGGTCATAAACTTCCAAAATCCCGAATTATACAAAATAATCAAATGACAGCTTTCTCATTTTGACAATGTAACCGAACCCAATTTTACTTAGATTTACATGACGGGCGTCGTCGATGAAGCAAAAGACGCTTACTCTCCAGGAACACATATTCTTCACATTTATCCTTGTAGTTTTCAAAGGACCCTAATGAAAATATATTTAAGTTCCCATTCTGCCCGCTTATGTTGGTTTTTGATTTCCCCAATTCTCGCGACTTTCACACTTTTGTTCAATAGCAACTCACTAACGAGTCCTCGGGAAGAAATAATGCAATTACAAAATGTATATATATATTATATATATTATGTTCAGTATTTACTCGGCTACTTAATTAATATTTAAATGTGATATTCACCTAGAATTTGTGTCTATTGCAGAATAAACAAGAGATCCCAGAGGGATCTTGGCGCCCACCATTGAATGATCTTCATAAGTTCCATGTCAGATTGATCTTTTCTCTACTTTTCCCTTCATTTTACTAATCTGTGCAAATTGAGACATCCCTCCAGTACTTTTCAAACAAGGGAATCCTAGCTATATAAGAAATTTGAGATTTAACGATAATGGCTGTTTGTTTGCCAGGTTGTTTTCAGGACAGACTGGTCCAAAAATGCAATACAAGGGACCAGGGGGAACCTACTTATGAAATTTGAGCAAGATCCATTCAGTACTTTGAGAAATAGAGATAACAAACTTCAATTGTCAAAATCCAAGATGGCGGTCTGTCGGCCATATTGTTTTCCAATTGATCTCAAAATGCAATAAGCATAAAGAGGCACCAAGGGGAACCTCCATATGAAATTTGAGAAAGATCCATGCAGTACTTTCTCAGAAATAGCGATAACAAACTTCAATTGTCAGATCCAAGATGGCTGCCTGTCGGCCATGTTATTTTCAGATTGATCTCAAAATGCAATAAGCATAAAGAGGCACCAAGGGGAACCTCCATATGAAATTTGAGAAAGATCCCTTCAGTACTTTCTGAGAAATAGCGATAACAAACTTCAATTGTCAAAATCCAAGATGGCTGCCTGTCGGCCATGTTATTTTCAGATTGGTCTCAAAACGCAATATGCATAACTAGGCCCCAAGGGAAACTTACATATGAAATTTCAGAAAGATCCATTCAGTACTTTCTCAGAAATAGTGATAACAAACTTCAATTGTCAAAATCCAAGATGGCTGCCTGTTGGCCATGTTGTTTTCTGATTGGTCTCAAAACGCAAAATGCATAACTAGGCACCAAGGGAAACCTACATATGAAATTTGAGAAAGATCCATTCAGTACTTTCTTAGAAATAGTGATAACAAACTTCAATTGTCAAAATCAAAGATGGCTGCCTGTCGGCCATGTTGTTTTCCAATTGGTCTCAAATCGCAATATGCATAACTAGGCACCAAGGGGAACCTACATATGAAATTTGAGCAAGATTCCTTCAGTACTTTCTCAGAAATAGCGATAACAAACTTCAATTGTCAAAATCCAAGATGGCTGTCTGTCGGCCATGTTGTTTTCCGATTGGTCTCAAAACGCAATATGCATAAATAGGCACCAAGGGAAACTTACATATAAAATTTGAGAAAGATCCCTTCAGTACTTTCTCAGAAATAGCGATAACAAACTTCAATTGTCAAAATCCAAGATGGCAGCCTGACGGACGGAGGGACGGACGGACGGACGGACGGACGACGGACCACGGACGCAGGGCGATTTGAAAAGCCCACCATCTGATGATGGTGGGCTAAAAATATGATGGGTTTTTGTATTCAAACATCAGATTAAATGTATATTAATGTGATGTTGTTTGAATTCTGCCATATTGAGGATTGTCATCATAGGACTGTTGCCGGATGACAAACGCGAGAACATGTTTAGCTTAACTGAGTGAAAAACAACACGATCTCCTGACTTAGAGTTTAATAGACATACAAGTTACAAACACAAAAACGGATCTTCAAAAATGAATTGTTTTATGATAAAAATGATATACACAATGTTTCCATATAATAAAGGTAATTGCTATGATAATGATTTGGACGATTATCAATGTTTAACGAGATACAGTAAGATTCATCGCATCAGATACATAGCCCGTCATTACGAGATAGAAACGACAACTACCTACGCACGGAATTAATACACTAGATAGTGTACGGATTGTTAATCAATCTACAAACAAGAGAAAATAGTCCCCGTGAGAATCTACAGACTGGAGAAAATAATTTCCCGTACGAATATACAGACATAATATATCCAACAGTATACAACGTATCAGTCAGAATATTCATTCGTGAGAACATAGTCCCCGCCAGAATCTAGACAGGAGAAAACAGTCCCTGTTAGGATCTACTGACTGGAGAAAACAGCCCCGCTGAAATCTCTAGATAGAGGATATATTCCGTTAGAATCAATCTACTCACAGGAGAAAATAGCCCTGCTAGAATCTTTACATGAAAAAATCGTCCCTATGACAATCTACAGACAGGAGAAAGCATTCCCCTTTAGAATTTACAGGCAGGAAAAAGAAGTTCTCGTTAGAATCTACAGACGGGAAAAATGTAGTCCCCGTCAGAATCTACAGACGGGAAAAATGTAGTCCCCGTCAGAATCTAGAGACGGTAAAAATAGTCCCCGTTAGAATCTACAGACGGGAAAAATAGTCCCCGTTAGACTCTACAGACGGGAAAAATAGTCCCCGTTAGAATCTACAGACGGGGATATTAGTTCCCGTCAGAATTTACAGACAGAAAAAGAAGTCCTCGTTAGAATCTACGGACGGGGGAAAGTAGTTCCATTAGAATCTACAGACGGGACAAATAGTCCCCGTTAGGATTTACAGACGGGAAAAAGTAGTTCCCGTTAGAATGTACAGTCGGGAAAAATAGTCCCCGTTAGAATCTACAGACGGAGAAATTAGTTCCCGTCAGAATTTACAGACAGAAAAAGAAGTCCTCGTTAGAATCTACGGACGGGGGAAAGTAGTTCCGTTAGAATCAACAGACGGGAAAAATGTAGTCCCCGTCAGAATCTAGAGACGGTAAAAATAGTCCCCGTTAGAATCTACAGACAGGAAAAATTAGTCCCTGTTAGAATCTAGACAGAAGGAAATTGTCCCCATCACAATCTATAGACAAAAGGGAAAAAATGCCTATTAGAATGTAAAGTAAAGAGAAGAGTCAGATGATACAAAACAGGTCTGTCAAACAGTCTATACATACGACATGTAAAAAAAATCCTGCTAAATAATGCAGGCATTAAAAACATTTCAAAGTAGCGTACGTAGGTAGTAGTTGAACACTACTTAGGATAGGTTCTGAACTGCTTTTGAAGCAATGATAGATGATTTAGACTCGCAAGACGTCAAGCTGATAAGGAAACTTAAAAGATAACTGTGTTCACTCAATTTGCTACAAGGTGATAATACCATCTGAAATACTGGTTGGTAATTTGAATGTTCAAAATCTTAAAACAAATAAATCCAAACCTGATAAACGGTATGAAAAGCAAATAAATAAGTAATGATTATAAAATTATTCTGACAGTTTTGCAATTAGCTTTGCGATAAAGAAAAGTAAGAATCTGAATTTGTTATCTACAATTAACATTAGTACACAAGCCATTTTTACCTCCAGGCCTCAACAACTCAACAAAACCACTTTCCAATGAAACATTTGAATTTTCAAAATTACCAATTGTTGTGGATGTATTCGTTCAACGAACTGCAGAGGAACAAAACATTACAGCTTCGTTACAAAGGGCAAACATACCGTGAGATAAAACAATACATTTTTTGTTTAAATAGTTATTTGTTAAAATTTGCTAAATTCTTTAAAATACAGGTAATTAAAACTTAACATTAATATGTTAAAATTTAAAAAGTTGTTCCAGTTTTCTCAAATGCTCATAAAATATTATCATCATGTAAGGTTTGCAAAGAAAAAAAAATCATCAGATATGTAAATTTAGACGCAGATTGTCTTATAGTGATCTGTTTAAAAAAACTGTGGTTCAATATCAAGAAATCAATCAATATAAAACATTCTAAAAGTAACTTTTTTGCAGTTTCCAAGACAAACTTAAACAATCTTGCACTAATGTGTTTGTTTCATAACAATACAATGCTCCTGGGAAGTGCATGAAAACAATCATGAAAAAAAAAGTTTCAGATGATCAGGATCACCCCATGGAAGTGATCAAACAGTTTTTTCTTCGCCAATATGATCATGCATTTCATTATTATCTATGGTTAAGGCAGCTAATTACTGGTACTCATAACTGCTTCTACCTTGGCACGCAAGTGGTCTGGAACAAAATCCTGTCAAAATGGAACATAAGAATTCAAAATTATCTACTGTGAATTAAAAAAAGTTATTCATACAGCAAGACAAAGGTATTGATAAAATTAATGCAATACACAAGTTTGAACTTTAAAAGTTCAAAAAATAATCTTAACAATCTGGATACATGATCATCATGCATATGGCGAAATAAAAAAAAGTCACCAGATATGAGTTTATATTGTTTTTCTAGTTTTAGTAAAATCTTTAATTTTGTAGGGCTTTTATTTTCGTTGATTTTGTGGGTACTTTCAGGTAGAGTTAGTTTTAGGTGTTATAGAACGGACATGAAAGAAATTCCCAAACTTGTTGTACATAAGTTTGAACATTGGTATTGTACGTAGTAAGGTATTTAACCAGTAATTTATAAATCGTCCCACAGCAGGAAAACTGATGTTAACCATGTTATTCCTATACACCCAGAGAACAGAGAAATCATGTACCCAAGATATGATCATTTTTTTCATACACAAATTTGACCCCTACTTTAATGTACTTTACAGCATTAAATAGCAAAATTAAACAGTACAGAAGATATCAGAAGTAGAACTTTAATGACTAACAAAAATAGAAGAATCTTCGGAAATCATGTCAAAGCAAGAACATTTCTCAATGAATACTTAGTTTGACTTTATTTCCTACTTAGATGAAAATAACTGTGAACAGTCTAGTAGTCATGGTAACCAGTATTGTATAATAATATAACAATAGTGAATCATGGTTCATACAGACTTTAAAGAACCTTTAAACTCTAGGAATTTTCCACACAGACTTTAGGTGAGGCAGTTATACATGTAACACAAAGTTGATATACAGCCATATCTCCTGTCAAATTAACATTGAATGTATTGCAGATTCGTTTTTGTAAATACTTTAGGAAAACAAATTATTATCTTTTAACAAATTCAAGGACTTTTTCAAGACAATTATGCCAAATTCCAAGACTGTCATGGCATGTTACTAAATTCCAAGACTTTTCCAGACCAGGACTGAAATTCAAGGACTTTTCATATCCGTATGAACCATGTGAACATGTCATGAACTGAACAAACTATACTTTCCATTAAGTCATGATAAACTAATCAATGATTTGGTAAAAATAAATTGAAACAGGATGTATACATAAACAAGAGGCCCATGGGCCTTAACAGTCACCCGAGACTTAAACATATAACCATCTTCTATGTACTTATAATGTATTTCTAAACATTTCTTAAATAAATAGTAGTACAGTTTTGCCCTCATAATTCTAAAAATTTTGAATCATTCCATTAAAATGTGACTTCCCTGCATAAAATATAGTATAGTTTAGCACCTCTTCAGGGAGAAACATGAAACCTATGGCCCATGAAATTTTGATAAATCACCTTAAGACCTTTCCATCCATGAAGAGTATTTGACCTAAAACATGGGATTATAACCATCAAGGAAATGATCTAAGATATGTTATTGATTGGTCGCATTCAAATGCTACAATGTATACCTTAACCAGTCATTTGATTACTGTAACCTCGAACTTTGTTGGTCAAGGTCAACTATTTGCATAACTATTGCAGCCAGCAACTTGTGCTGTGCTAATTATCAAGTGTATATGTTTCACAGTTATGAAAAAAAAAAATATTTATTTGAATTGCATTTAAGGATAATTTTGAAGCGAAAACTTTCAGTGCCATATCTGCGATATTGTTGATTACTTGATCTTGAAACATTGCACACACCTTCATAAGAACAGCTTCTTTAAAATGTGACCCAAATAAATAATTTTAAAAGAATTTTTATTTTTTTTTATTTTTTCATTATTTGACCCCTATGACCTTGAATGAAGGTCAAGGTCAAAAATAAGAATAACATTTGTAGCCAGCCATACATGCTATCAAACATTTGTAGCCAGCCATACATGCTATCAATGTGCCAAACATCAAGCCTTCAAGGTATAGATAAAGAGCAGAAACCTTTTATCTGCAATTTTGTATGATTTTTTAATTTTGGCGGGAAAAAATTGCTTTAATTTTTTCACAGTGTCATATCTCTGTCATTTTTCATCTGATGATCATAAAACTTACACATTCTGTTTCAGTGGATCATGTTCTTTCATATGAGATGAAAACAATTACCAAATTTGAGATTTTCATTTTGACCTCCTTTTGACCCCCATAACAAGGCCTTGACCTTGACATTCTCTGATAACATGTCACTGAGAAAAGTAAGCCCTGACCAAATGCTAACTGATTTCCAATGAGTACATTCATGCTAAAATATGTGAGTTTCCTATATAAACTATAATCAAATTTACCCCCTCCCCAGGGGGAATGTGACACCCAGGGGCCATGAAATTTACAATTTTGATCAATCACCTTAAGAACCTTCTATCCATGAGAGTATACGATGCTTCCATATCTGGGTCTTAAGAAGATTTTTGAAATATCAGACAATTTGACCACTTTTGGCTCTGCCCCTCAGGCCCCTAGGGGTAGGGATCATATAATTTACACTTTTGGTAAACCTTTAGATTTCATCAAAAATAGTTCAGGAGTTTTTGAGAAGTCGAAAATGTGAAATGTTAACTAACGATGGACGACGGACGAGGACCGGTGGACGACGCACGACGACAGACGAAAGGGATTGGAAAAGGTCACTGAGCTTTGCTCAGGTGACCTAAAAATCATAGCATAAATAGAGAGCACAAAAACAGTGAAATGGACGACATGTTGGAGTAGGTCAGAAGTAAGCTTCGTACTTAGGTGACATACATACACAGGAGTCTATCCTCAGTCAAAATACAAGAGGCCCATGGGCCTTAACGGTTACCCGAGATTTGAAATATTTCAGTTGATTTAATTGACCATTTTTGGCCCCACCATTCAGTCCCTAAGGGTCAGTCAGGGCCAACATGTGCATACCATTAAGCTGTCATCCCAAGCTAATAATGTTAACAAAGTTAGAATTAATTCCAATAGAAATCAAACAAATAAAAGTCAAAAATGTGATTTCCCTCTATAAACTATAGTAAAGTTTACCCCCTCCCCAGGGGCAAGTGTGAGACCCTAGGGTCACGAAATTCTCAATTTGGTAAAGCACCTTAAGACCCTTCCATCTATGAAGAGTGTTTGATTCCACCATATCTGAGAGTAGAGAAGAAGATTTTTGAAATTTCAGTCAATTTGACCCTTTTTAGCCCCGCCCCTTAGGCCCCTTGGGGGTGAGGACCATATAATTCAAAATATTGGTTGACATTTAGCAATAGAAGCTTCCTACCAACTTTCATTGAATTTGGTTAAGGGGTTTTGGAGAAGAAGTCGAATGTAAATTGTTTACGGACGGACGACGACGGACAAAAGGCGATTAGAATAGGTCACTTGAGACTTTGTCTCAGCTGATGACCTAAAATTTTATTATCAAATCTGAATAACAAATCATAAACATTTTAGAATTCTAACAGCGTTACATGATGCGACATATTTTTGGCTTATAAATAACTCTCATCTTTAAAATGTATTAAAACCAAAAGCTTGACACAAGTGGACATAGAGAGATAGTCATATTAAAACTCTAAACAGGCTAGATTATTATTATTATTGTTATGTAGATAAACAGCTGTCCTGTGCTATTTACAGTGAAATGTTAGGAACTCCCTGCAACATGACTCTTCACACGATACTTTGGTACATGTCGATGTGTGGTTTAATTACTGTACACTATACTTCTGATACAGATCTTGTTGTAAATGTCTCCTAACCTGTGAATAAACTTCTTTCTTTTTAAATGGATTTGTTAAAAACCTGCATTTGTGACAACAAAATATTTTTAGGAAACTGCGAGACATAAATGATCTACAAATTTAAATACAAAATATATTCAACTGAAGTCTTTGATATCAAATAATTTGACCACAGTAATGTACTTGTTCACATCATTCTGTATCAAACTCACGAAATGAAAAGTTTTTAAAATACATTTGAAGTGGAAATGTGACATTTAACTTGTATTAACAAAGCATTAAAGGATATGAGAACACACTAATCACTAATACAACACAAGAATATCTCTACATGGTGAAATGCTGATGAACAACAACACAGCACGCTATGCTGCCTAATACACTCAATATGAGGAGAGAAATAATAAAGATGTCCTCTCCCACTTACAACACATCAAATATAGAGAGAAAATAAAAAATAAAAATGTTCACTCATGTATACACAGTCGTATTAGCATTCAACCTATTTAGAATGACATTATCATGAACTAAGTAATGTCAAACAACATTATTTATGTTGTATACATGTATATGGTTTTGGTCTTTGACTTGATTACTAATGAGATGGGTAAGGCATCAAATATGCCTTTTACAATTTCTCACCAGACCTATTTTGCTGATAAGACATGGAAATTCAAATAATACTTTCGTCATGTTTTATATAAAAGCAAAATGAACACATTTTTAAAATTTTATTCAACAATTTAACAGTTCTGAGAAAGAAAGAAAGAAAGGTGTATCTTTTAGGGTTTGATTACTCTCGATATAAAATTCTTTTTATTCTACTTGCACAATAATTCTGGTGTATTGTTCTGTTCTAAAAGTTTCGTCTACTGTTGAAGAAATGTCAGTTTCCCCCCATTATCATCATATACAAGTTTCCTGTGGTGGTAGTGATTTTTTTAATTGGGTAAAAGTTTCGACCTTTCACAATCCGATATATGTGTTTTATAGATACCAGCAATGCACCAACAAGTGTAAATATTCCACAGGAAGTCTCTTATTATTATGCACATAACAATTTTCCTTGTCAAAGTAAGTGACAAATGTTCATATATATATTTCTGCAAATATCTGCTTTCCAAGCTTTTACATGTTTAACAAACCAGTGTAAAACAAGATAGCATTCATCAGAATTAAAAAAACATACAACCACAATTTAGGTTTTACTGACGGTAAACATATGTACTTTACTTTAAGGAGCTAAAGAGAAGCGCTGTAAGTTTGAGAAAACAGTTAAAATGATTGTATGTTTGATATATAATAATGATATATATGGTTTATGTAGTATATACAACAGCCTAAGTATGTACACGCAATATTTACATATGTACAATCTCTTGGTCAGGTGATCTAATGATATGATGAGGCTATATGACATCAGAGGTTTTGTCACCTGGAAGTGTTGGTTGTGTCCGCTTTCTTACATATATGACTTCTCCATAGCAAACACATTTCTGTCATATTTACACAAGTGCTCTATGATTTTAAATAAACTAAATGTTAATTATGTTGGAAGTTGAGGACAAAATGTTTTTTAGAACAGTATATTCCTTAAGGTAACAGTTAAAGAAGGGTTTAAAGTCCCTATTAGCGACAATATGTACAGAGAAGTATAGGTTGGTAGTGCTAATAATAAGTATCCACTGCTATCCACCTGTACATAACCATTCTAAATCTGTTTACATAGACAAACTATGTGGTGGGACATTTCTTTCTCTTACCCTGGACCATTGTATCCACACTGTTGGAATTCCCTTATAAAGTTATGGTTGAGTTATAAAGGTATGGTTGAGACTAAGGGATTCCTCATTCAGGACAATCACAAGATGACAACAACAAATCATGTCTCATCAACAATATTTTGCAGGTATGTGACAGCTTATATAATTACGTTCTTAGTTTTATGCTTCGATACTGTCATTTTCTGTACAGAAGTTTAGAAAGCATGAAATAGTGAGAGCATGAATGATTCGCAATTACTTAATGATCAAAGTAATAAATTATGGCAAATAACCAACAGTTAAACTTGTAGTTCAACTTCACATGGGTCACGTGAAGATGTTGCTTTGAAGAAAATGTTTAAAATATACATGTTCATATGATGCTGAAAATTATAATTACACCATCACAATACTCCTGGCCAGTTATCATATCAACACAGCTCAAGTTGAAACTAATGTTACTGCTGTAGTTTTCGGTCCAATTGCATTTGAAATATCTTTACAGCTCACAACACCTGTTTCACTTTCAATACAAAATGGAAGAATCCAAGTCAAGTGGAGTTCAATACAGAAAGTTTGGGAGAACAGGTTAATTCTATTACGCAAACTTCTGCTTTGTACAGATCTTTACAATCAATTCTAAACCCTATGTACCATCACTTTTATTCATATATTGTCTTGAAAATCAAAGTCTTCAGGTACAGAATCTAGATCCCCTCTTCAGTCCATAAGCTCCATTTATTGGCTTATATTTTTTTCCCAAGATCATATCAGATCAATGGTCTAATTCCCAATCCAGGAAAATATTGTCAATTAAACTAAATCTGGAATTTTAAACTTTAAAACATCTGAGAGACTTGGAGTTTGATGTCCAAAGCCTCTGTGTGATCCAGATCCAGATTCCAAAATCTCAGGGCTGTGATTGCACAGCCTGTTTCACACATGCTGCCAAGAGTTCATCCACCTGTTCACCGTCAGCTTCTGGATCAATATCGAATTCCTGAAATATCAAAACAAAAACATTTCAAACGAATTACACATATATGCTGCTTCACTATAAAATCATGTGTGTACAATTTTCATGGTAAACATATTTTGCCAAAAATAAAAGAACATAGGCCTTAGACATAATTTATCTAAACCAAAATCTCTCAATTATAAACTGCTCCTTAGAGCCATTAATTTTTACTTTATTTGATAAACTTCATGTAAATCACTGACATTTTGTGTAAACTTACAAAGTGTCTCATCATTATAAAATATCATCTACTTCTACCTAATTGTTCCAATAAATCAAATATCAAAACAATGTGTATATTTCCTCTGACACCTGTGCTAATGATAAATCTCAATATACAGTGAAATGGCAGCGCTTCCACTGTCTCCTGACTCACAGACTTTGTTACTTTTTCTCATTGTGTTGATTAATTATGATACCTTCACACCAATATTTTTTTATTCTATGATAATAAATTATATGTTTAATGAAACTTCTCCCCTCTTTTATCTTTTACGAACACAATTCCATCATAAATAACACTTGATGGTGCCTATAGAGTTTGCTTATAACCTTTTTATTAATTGCTTTGTTATTCTTTATAATGTACTTTAATCGAGATCAATAAATCACCCATTGTTTTTGTTGTGTGTGTGAGTTATTATGTAAGACGGTAGCGAGGTGGCCCCAAGCCTCCTACTGTTTTCTCCTCATTATCTACCTGCTGACTACCATCTCCAAAGGCTCATTCCTGTAATTATAGCCCGACCATTAAAGCGGGGATCACTTTAGTGTTTGACAGTGGAGGTATAACAGGGTCAGAGCTGATAAACCTACCTACGGGCATGCACAGGTAAACCATTAATTAAATGTTTGGGTGGCCCCCTAAACTTTCTGCAAAGTGGCAAACATTGCTTTCGCTCATCAGTGACAAAAAAGTTTTCTTCCGAAAGTCAAATTTAAATAATCACCTCAAACAAGTCATTCATTTTTTTCACAATTCCTTGTTGCACCATGAAATTTCTTTCATGTTACGATAGGCTGTGGTTCTATACAGTTTTATGACTTTTAAAACTTGAGAAAAATACTAAATTTCGTTTTATAGCAAGTAAGATTTCACAAATATGACTTGAATCTTCCTCACAGCACGGTGTCCACTGTCTGCGACAGAGATGGAGGAATTCACACCCCAAGTCACAGCTATTCAAAAAATCTATTTAAAGTCAATGAAAAAGCTAGAGCTACATGATAGAAGGGTACCTTAGCCCTTACACACAAGCGTATTAAACTCACTACAAATGTAGCCTCTCTAATCTGCAATTCAATGTTTATGTTTTATGAGGGAGATGATCCATAAATTGGACACATGATAAGACTGAGTGTTGTGTCCATGGCGTAGTGATACAAGACTGATAGAGATGTGATTACACACAACCAACCACAAATGAACAGCTGTCTGTCCAATCTGGCCGTTTGATCTTGCCACCCCGACAGGACAATCTCGCACCTATTACTGGGCTTCGGGTACTTTAGAGTCAGAAGCTACATCCCAACCTGTCACTCAAGTCTGGACAGCATTGTTTAAGTCTTATTCAAGCTATATAGCTTCATATTCACACATACATAAAACTAAGTCTGGTCATCAATTAAACCTTGCTGGAATTTATTACCTGCTAGTGACAGCATATTTATACACACAAATGGAAATGTCAAGTCTATTAAGAACTAGGACAACTCATTTTTTTTTTAATAAATATCATTGATTTTCAGTTGAGACTTACAAGTCTGTTGTGTTTATCATCAAACCCTATGCTGCAACACATCAAAAATTGCAGAGGGCAGATAAACAAGAGTTATCTAAGAAAATCAGAGGGCAGATAAACAAGAGTTATCTAAGAAAATCAGAGGGCAGATAAACAAGAGCTATCTAAGAAAATCAGAGGGCAGATAAACAAGAGTTATCTAAGAAAATCAGAGGGCAGATAAACAAGAGCTATCTAAGAAAATCAGAGGGCAGATAAACAAGAGCTATCTAAGAAAATCAGAGGACAGATAAGCAAGAGTTATCTAAGAAAATCAGAGGACAGATAAGCAAGATAGCATATATTCTTTAAGGAAATACTTTTAAAAAGAACTATGAGGATTATTGGAAAATACGAATGGGAGAGAAAAAAGACCAAGGTGACCATCCTGAGATGGAGACATGACTGGGACCAACAAAAGACCAAGGTGACTAACACCAGGTGTAGATGTGACAAAGACTGACGAAAGAACCAGGTGACTAATGCCAGATATAGATGTGACACGGACTGACAAAAGAACCAGGTGACTACCACCAGATGTAAATGTGACAAGGACTTACGAAAGATCCAGGTGACTAACGCCAGATGTAGATGTGACACAGATTTACGAAAGACCCAGGTGACTAATGCCAGGTATAGATGTGACACGGACTGACAAAAGATCCTGGTGACTAACGCCAGATGTAAATGTGACAAGGACTTACGAAAGATCCAGGTGACTAACGCCAGATGTAGATGTGACACAGATTTACGAAAGACCCAGGTGACTTGTGCCAGATATAGATGTGACACGGACTGACAAAAGACCCAGGTGACAATTGTGAGATGTGACTAGAAGAGACAAAAGGCCGTGGTGACAATTGTGAGATGTGACTAGAAGAGACAAAAGGCCGAGGTGACAATTGTGAGATGTGACTAGAAGGGACAAAAGGCTGAGGTGACAATTGTGAGATGTGACTAGAATGGACAAAAGGCCGAGGTGACAATTGTGAGATGTGACTAGAAGTGACAAAAGGCCGAGGTGACAATTGTGAGATGTCACCAAGACATACAAAAGACAGGTGACAATTATGAGATGTAACTTAAGAGAAACAGAAGATCAAGGTGACCAGTGTGGAAGAGTTGATGAAGTCAAAAGACTGAGTGAGAGAAAGTTGTGACCGAGTGAGAGAAAAGAGGTTACCCACAATTTGATATGACTGAGAGAAAAGATGTTACCCACCATGAGAGATGTGAATGCATGAGTGAGAGGTTACCCATTATGAGAGATATAACTGAATGAGAGAAAAGAGATTACCCAACATGAGAGATATGACTGAGTGAGAGAAAAGAGGTTACCCACAATGAGATATGACTGAGTGAGAGAAAGAGGTTACCCATCATGAGAGATATGACTGAGTGAGAGAAAAGAGGTTACCACAATGAGATATGACTGAGTGAGAGAAAAGCGGTTACCCATCATGAGATGTAACTGAATGAGAGAAAAGAGGTTACCCCTCATGAGAGATGTGACTGAGTGAGAGAAAAAAGGTTACCCATCATGAGAGATGTGGCTGATTGAGAGAAGAGGTTACCCATCATGAGATTTAACTGAATGAGAGAAAAGAGGTTAGCCATCATGATATGTGACTACAAGTGAGAGAAAAGGTTTCTTAGCGCAACAGATGAGACTATGAGTGAGTGAAAAGGTTTCCTAGTGTGAGAGATGAGATTACGAGTGAGAAAAAAAGAGGTTCCCTAGCATGAGATGTGACTAAGAGAATTAGAACTGGTGTGATCTTTACAAGAGATGCAGCATCATTTATCCAGGATGGCCATTACTCCCCACCAGGAAATTCTTCATTCTGTCCGGTCCGTTATCAGCTGTAGGAGAGGTGTGAACATTTGTCAACACTTAGCCATATGTATGCCAATTAATTCCTGGAGGCCGAGATCGATGCAAATACTGGGCATTTCCTTATCGGTCGTGACGTCCCATAATGAATATTGATGACAAGATGTATGGCTTGCTTTCAGAGATGCCACTCAGCCTCTGATACCACACACTATCTGATGAGGACACAATTGTTTTTGTATGTACTGTGACGTTTTATCGTGTGCCCCTATTAATGATGTGCCCTTTGATTTACTCCGATGCTTTGCCAGTCCCATCATAGATACCATGCTGGCTTTGGTCTCTGCAGATGTGTGTAGTCTAAAAAAGTTATGAGTAGGATAATGTTCCTTCCAATACAAGCTTTAGACAATAAACCAATAACGCTATCCTGTATTGAACTCTACTAGATTTAAACCAAGTTCTAAAACAACAAAGCTAACTTGGAAAATCATTTCGAGTAGTACACTAGTAATCAACCTTTTAAATACAGAATGATATATAAAGATAATGTTTCACTGCCATCCTTATACTACACGAAAGCAATTGATTTTACCAGATTTAAGTTTCAATTCTTCAAAAAGCTTATTTCAGATTCCATTTTAAATCCATCACAGGTGCTAAAGTTATCTATTTCTGAAATTTATTTCCTGTCAAATATATTAATCAATGAAAATTTCTACTTCCTCTTTTATGAGAAATTAGCAATAAATTGCAGCATATGTGTTAATAATCCTTGGTGAGATGGTCAGCAGGACTTAGTCAATGGGTGTTAGTAGGCCTTGGTCAATGGGTGTCAGTAGGCCTTGGTCAATGGGTGTCAGCAGGACTAAGTCAATGGGTGTCAGTAAGCCTTAGTCAATGGGTGTTAGTAGGCCTTGGTCAATGGGTGTCAGTAAGCCTTGGTCAATTGGTGTCAGTAGGCCTTGGTCAATGGGTGTCAGTAGGCCTTGGTCAATGGGTGTCAGTAGGCCTTGGTCAATGGGTGTCAGCAGGACTAAGTCAATGGGTGTCAGTAGGCCTTGGTCAATGGGTGTCAGTAAGCCTTGGTCAATGGGTGTTAGTAGGCCTTGGTCAATGGGTGTCAGTAGGCCTTGGTCTATGGGTGTCAGTAGGCCTTGGTCAATGGGTGTCAGTAGGCCTTGGTCAATGGGTGTCAGTAGGCCTTGGTCAATGGGTGTCAGTAGGCCTTGGTCAATGGGTGTCAGCAGGACTGAGTCAATGGGTGTCAGTAGGCCTTGGTCAAGGGGTGTCAGTAGGCCTTGGTCAATGGGTGTCAGTAGGCCTTGGTCAATGGGTGTCAGTAAGCCTTGGTCAATGGGTGTCGGTAAGCTTGGGATTGTAGGTGTTCATGGACCTGGGTTGGTAAGGTTAATAGGCCTCAGTAGGTGGGTGTTCATGGCCTGGGAGTTTAGGGTTAATAGGCCTCTGTAGGTGGGTGTTCATGGACCTGGGTTTGTAAGGTTAATATGCCTCAGTAGGTGGGTGTTCATGGACCTGGGATTTTAGGGTTAATAGGCCTTAGTAGGTGGGTGTTCATGGACCTGGGTTTGTAAGGTTAATAGGCCTCTGTAGGTGGGTGTTCATGGACCTGGGTTTGTAAGGTTAATAGGCCTTAGTAGGTGGGTGTTCATGGACCTGGGTTTGTAAGGTTAATAGGCCTCAGTAGGTGGGTGTTCATGGACCTGGGTTTGTAAGGTTAATAGGCCTCTGTAGGTGGGTGTTCATGGACCTGGGTTTGTAAGGTTAATAGGCCTCTGTAGGTGGATGTTCATGGACCTGGGTTTGTAAGGTTAATAGGCCTCTGTAGGTGGGTGTTCATGGACCTGGGTTTGTAAGGTTAATAGGCCTCTGTAGGTGGGTGTTCATGGACCTGGGTTTGTAAGGTTAATAGGCCTCTGTAGGTGGATGTTCATGGACCTGGGTTTGTAAGGTTAATAGGCCTCTGTAGGTGGGTGTTCATGGACCTGGGTTTGTAAGGTTAATAGGCCTCTGTAGGTGGGTGTTCATGGAGTGTTCGTGGAGTTGATCCTGGGTAAGAGGGTGAGACCAGTTAAGGTGTTATTAGGCCTAAGTCTGGGTGTCAGTAGGCAAGGGTCATAGGTATGGCGGGTCTTACCAGACTTTGTTAAAGGGTCTAATAGTGTTGTGTCACTGGGTGTTAGTCGTCTAATAGTGTTGTGTCACTGGGTGTTAGTCGTCTAATAGTGTTGTGTCACTGGGTGTTAGTCATCTGTGCAAGTAAGAGGTTAAGGAATGGTAGGTGGGTGTCAGTAGGCCTAGATTACAGATTCCTTAGCCTCGTGTCTAGGTATGGGCTGTTGCAGTATATGTCTTTGATATACAATGATAGCGAGCACTGTGTATTTATAATTTACAAAATGAAGTCATTGAGCTGAAGACTACTACAGTGTATATCTGGTATGTAGTACCATTGACAACAGATAATGCACACAATTCTCCACATTAGGAGGAGAAATAAGAAACATGCTTTCAACTTTCACAAGACCTGTACATGGTTTACTAGTGATGTGGTGGACCAATACCATCACAGAACACACTAGTGATGTGGTGGACCAATACCATCACAGAACACTAATCTGTATGTACCAGTTATACGCCCTCTGTTGCTAATCAGCAAATTTACTTTTAAATCTTGATAAATTTTCCAATCTTTTCCATTTAAATCAGTTCTGTGTACAAGTCTGTGTAGTCTAGACCGCATTCTCTTTGTGTGTTCCCCCAAATGTGCTGCTTCTGTAAGCATACTGCATCAAAAGCCAAAAATATTGACTTAAATATTTGTGGCAACGGTTGCTAATGAGTGTTCGTCAGAGCACGGCCACTCACTGATGCAACTTTCATTAAAGCTGGCGGTAAAGAGATGGAATCTGGATCCAAAATGTTACACAAAAATTATCAACTGCGTGTAACAAAGGTGCCAGCCTACTTTTAAACCAAGTAAATTCACATCAAAGTCATATGCACAAATTCAAGCCTCTTCAACTTCTGCTTTTACAGTCATATAGCTTTTATCTTGTCGCCACACAATATACATGGTTTGTCCTTCATTAGATTTCTGACGGTCTTCGTCTTGGTTACCGGACTCCGAGAATTTTATTTCAATTAGACCTCTAGCCATTTCCATTAATAATGTCTTCTTTTAATACGATTATATATACATCTGTATCAACTTGGCATAAAGCAAAGTCATTAGTCAATGTTTAGCTAATACATCGCTAATATAGGTCCATTAAGTTCCACAGAATAGTAGTCGGAGATTTAAAGTTTAATTTTGTCAGTGATTTCTTTCCAAATTGATATCCATGATACAGCCATGTTCACTAATGAAAAGAATCAAGTCAGTAACTCTTAATTTCATTTTCGAGCCAAAATCATTTTGAAAACACTTTTATCGAGACAATTTCCAGAAAGCCAATCAAATCACATGTTAGCATTAACATATCATTAAAGCAAAACTGATTTTTCTCCAAGGTGAAGAATCTCAAAGCTAAGACTTTACTAAGATTGTCTGCTAATAAGCCAAATTTTCTCAAACATTTAAGTAGAACTGAACATTATATGGGAATTCGAGAATATGTTTTTTTTTTGTTTTTTTTAATCAAAGACAGGTTTTAATGTCTCAATATTTCATATATACAATCATATATTCACCATTTATCATATCTTAGTCCATTCTCATTAAATCTGATGTGCTAAATTATGACGATCACAACATAAAACAATAATACATTTCTGTGCATCACAGAAAGCTGAAGCACTAAATCATATAACTCAAAAATTGTCACTGACAAATGGAGGATTGTAGCGATGTAAGCATGTAATAACCACGCTTACAAGGAGAATGAGATTTTCCTTTTGGAAACTTCTGCAGTCTGAAACTAAACACTTGCCCCACATTCCCACCTGACTGCTGACTCACATACTGTCACGACTTACCTCATTGATAGACTTGAGAAGTTTAGCAATAAGTTTGCGAACAGCAGAAAGTTTCGCCATGGATGCTTCACATTCCTGTTTTCGTTGTGTTGCCTCTGTTTGGAAATTTCCAACCAACTGCAACAAATGAAATTAAACCTGTTAGTGACAGACTAACACTACCAATTGAACATACAAACAGGACAGAAAGATGACGAAGTTTCATGAAGCTATGTGAAACTAAATGTATATATCACAATTAAATTCAGGTACCAAAACAAAATAAAATGATGGTAATGTGCATTCATTAGACTATCTTTGATATTTTTTGTTTATATAGAATTAGATATTGACGGGAATATCTTGTGTTTTTAGATTGGTATTGTTATGTACAATATATCTAGACCTTTTAGAATCATGCGATTGCTTGTAATGTCATTAAAAAATTATTGAATGACTTGTCAAGTATTGCCATTGACACAATAAACAATCACCATCAAGTCCTCAGGACAAATCTGCAGACATTATATCACAGTTAAAAAATTCACAAATTATTTTGACTAAAAAATACTGTTTTCCAAAACAAATCAATTACAATACATACTTATTATTCATTACACCTGTGATTTGTGATACTATTTTCTTTGCCAAGCATACTGATGGAAGTTCCAAAAGCTTACCTTCCGGAGTCCTTTTTCATAATGGTCGAAGAAGTCATCAAGAGGGAAGGCAGCCAGCTCTTCTAGAGACATGGTTGATATGGCATCTTTGTCCATCACCCACTGAGGCGGTAAAAAGTACCGAAGACTTGTCCTGTACATAAACATGATTAAAATATTTACTTTGTCCATCACCCACTGAGGCGGTAAAAAGTACCGAAGACTTGTCCTGTACATAAACATGATTAAAATATTTACAAGTATATATTTATATTTGTCTGGCATTGTCACTATATAGTCTGTTTGAGAGCACAGGCATTGATGTTCGTTTAAATGCCATCCATCATGCGCTACACTTATCAGCGTATTAATACAACACAAACCGGAACTACAATATCCAGGATAATTAAGTTTAACGACTAATTAATTTGTCTACATTATTTGTTATAAAAAATATGCCATTTGCGCATTACGTTGATAATAAAATGATTAACAAAATTGAGCTTTTTTTTTTTTGATTTTCAATATACTATTTTGTTTGCCAAAAAGCATGCGACCATGTTCCGGTTGTTCAAACAACTGACAAAAAAATCTGCTGACTGTCGGTAAGGCGGGAATTATGAATTTTAAATATGAATTATAGCATTTAAAAAATAAAACAAGCAAAAGGAATGTATATATAAGCGTTGAACTGTTTTTGTATGGTATTAGATAAAAAAAATACCATACATGTAAGTATAAACATACTGGTAGCAATATGGAAACCACAATGGAGCATTTTTCATTGGCGGCACCATTTTTTATTGGCTGCACCATTTTTTTATTGGCTGCACCATTTTTTCATTGGCTGTACCATTTTTTTATTGGCTGCACCATTTTTTCATTGGCTGCACCATTTTTTCATTGGCTGTACCATTTTTTCATTGGCTGCACCATTTTTTTTATTGGCTGCACCATTTTTTCATTGGTTGCACCATTTTCATTGGCTGTACCATTTTTTCATTGGCTGTACCATTTGTTCATTGGCTGCACCATTTTTTCATTGGCTGTACCATTTTTTCATTGGTTGCACCATTTTCATTGGCTGTACCATTTTTTCATTGGCTGTACCATTTTTTCATTGGCTGCACCATTTTTTTATTGGCTGCACCATTTTTATTGGCTGCACCATTTTTTATTGACTGCACCATTTTTTTATTGGCTGCACCATTTCTTCATTGGCTGCACCATTTTTTCATTGGCTGTACCATTTCTTCATTGGCTGCACTATTTCTTCATTGGGTGCACCATTTTTTATTGGCTGCACCATTTTTTTTATTGGCTGCACCTTTTTTTCATTGGCTGCACCATTTATTCATTGGCTGCACCATTTTTTATTGGCTGCACCATTTTTTTTATTGGCTGCTCCATTTTTTCATTGGCTGCACCATTTTTTTTTTTATTGGCTGCACCATTTTTTCATTGGCCGCACCATTTTTTTTATTGGCTGTACCATTTTTATTGGCTGCACCAGTTTTTATTGGCTGCACCATTTTTTTTATTGGCTGCTCCATTTTTTCATTGGCTGCACCATTTTTTTTTTATTGGCTGCACCATTTTTTCATTGGCCGCACCATTTTTTCATTGGCTGCACCATTTGTTATTGGCTGCACCATTTTCATTGGCTGTACCATGTTTTCATTGACTGCACCATTTTTTCATTGGCTGCACCATTTTTTCATTGGCTGCACTATTTTTTATTGGCTGTACCATTGTTTTATTGGCTGCACCATTTTTTCATTGGCTGCACCATTAAACGATTGGTAAGATAATTTAATATAAGTAACAATATAAACATACTAGAAAAGATTGCTAAGATAGTTTAATGTAAGTAACAATATAAACATACTAGAAACGATTGCCAAGATAATTTAATATAAGTAACAATATAAACATACTAGAAACGATTGCTAAGATAGTTTAATGTAAGTAACAATATAAACATACTAGAAACGATTGCCAAGATAATTTAATATAAGTAACAATATAAACATACTAGAAAAGATTGCCAAGATAGTTTAATGTAAGTAATTATAACTATATAAACATACTAGAAAAGATTACTAAGATAGTTTAATGTAAGTAACAATATAAACATACTAGAAACGATTGCCAAGATAATTTAATATAAGTAACAATATAAACATACTAGAAACGATTGCTAAGATAGTTTAATGTAAGTAACAATATAAACATACTAGAAACGATCGCTAAGATAATTTAATGTCAGTAACTATATAAACATACTAGAAACGATCGCTAAGATAGTTTAATGTAAGTAACTTATATAAACATACTAGAAAAGATTACTAAGATAGTTCAATGAAGATTTAAGCCTTTTTTTTAAGAACACTCCACCTATACACTTTGAATTGTTTTAACCTCAAAAGACCCGAGATCAAAAGGACAGGCCGGACAGACAGAGGGTTGATTGTACTTTAAGTCATTCTGTTTGTCAGGGACGTCATTAGATATATGTATGATGGATGATTATGTAGACTTGCTTACAGAATAGCAGGGATTACTGTGTAGAAATTACCGACCACTAATCACTGCCGTTCCTGTCTAATTAGCAATCTTCTTTACCTGAAATTGAAAGTCACACCTGTAGGTGACAAATAAACACATTTGGTTCGACCCATGTCTATTCCAGGTGTAGTAATCAGGTTTGGCTCTGCTATAACACAGAATCCACTATCATCTACTGCACTAACTAAACACACTGTTCTTTATTGATGTGAAAATACAAGGGATCATCATCCTTCCCTGATTACAGGCAAACGTAATCGGAGACACTCCGACTGCTTTTATGATTTGTATGCTGAATGTTAATTTCATCACGCAAGTGATTTCTTCTCACTTTCTTCAATTTTCATTATACCAGTACATTACTTAGAAGTGTTGTTGCAAGTGAGATATGTACTTTCCACAATGTCATTCACTTCAAAATACAATCAAAGTTTTATTATTTTCACAAATATCAAAAAACAAATTATCAAATGGAACAAACACCATGGTTCTGTATCTCTGTTACTTTTAGCTGTATTTCATTTCTTAGAGGAGGTTTCTACCGATTCGCTAGGGAATGCAATTAACTTTTAATACGTTCTCCAAATATGTGTGTACAAAAGGAATATAGTCTCATCGTTTGGAAGGTCTCTGTAACTTATGATGATTTCTTTATCAAATCTTTCTAGGGAGAGATCTCAAGATAAAATCTCACCCCAGAACTTTCTGTACCTGGTAACAAAGTAGTTTTCTCTTTGTCTTACCTTTGGTCTGTAACTTTTGACAATTGTATTATCAAATCTATTTAGGGCTATCTTTGAGACAAAATCTCACACAAGAACTTTCTACAGCTGTTAACTCAAGGTAGTAGGTGGTAGAGTTGCAGTGGATAAAAACATTACCAAGAGGGCCAGGATTTGATTCCCAGGCGAGACACAAACACGAGTGGGGTTATCATATGGGTTTTATTTTTTGTAAACTTGTTTTTAAAACCCTCTTAAAATGAAAAAGTCGCACCTGTAACCGTTAGCGATCTCTTCAGTGATCTGGCTGGAGGGGGCAGTTCCAGTGGTGGTAGTTGTGGTGGAGGAGGATGGTGCCTCAGCTGCGGTATCCTGAGAGGAGGCTGGGGATGATGGGGGCTGGGACTCCGGAATTGGTTGGCCACTCTGATACATAAAAACAAACATTTTCGTCAGGTTGTATGTGAACAGATTTTCATACATCTATAAATATAACTTCCAGGTTGTGACATAGATAATAATCTATTCACAAATCAACATTTTCCAAATCTTCCGATTTTTTAAAATTAATTTACCTAAATTAATTTATTTGTTTTTAAATTGCAATTCAATAAGGAATACATATAAAAGATAAATGGAAAAGTTCTATAAATAACCAGAGTTAAATCCAAATGACAAGTAACTTACTGTAAGAAATCTGCATATTTGTACTAAACAATGTAACATGTACGGTATATTTAAAATGTTTGCAAACTTCTTTCAAAACAAATTAAAGATGAATAAAACCCTGATATTTTACAGTTGAGCTTGTATACTGACCTTCAGTCTGATATCAGAGCTGCTCTTATCAAACCTGAAATTAGGCAAAACGTTACGTTGTTATTATATTTTGGCAGTGAAATTTCATTTTTCTCACATATATATACACTGTATATACGATTCATATCAGCAGTTAAGTTCTAGAATCTGGAATAATATACATTTTAATTCTGGATTATTAAACTTAATTACTTTTTCAAACAAGGTTCAACAGAATGTTTTGGTTACCAATTTAATTAATGCTTATTTATCAAAATCAAGGTAAAATTTCAATTCTTTTTTTTTTCTTCCAATATTTTGATTTTAACTACAGAATTCAATAATGTATCTAGATTCAGTAAAATCAAAATATTCCACCCATTAGTGTTTAAAAATTATGGCATTCAGATCAGATTGTATGTTGCCATTTGAAATCTGGTCTAATTGAGTGATAATTTAGCAAGAGGAGAACGTATGTAACATCAGTGTTGTTTGACTCCTACGCGTGTGGCCGCGTGCCAAGACTTCAATCAGCAGATCAACCACTATTTTTCCCTTTGTCATTCTAAACTCAAAATAGAATCCCAAATTTGTCATCATTTATCTGTAAGCATAGTTACAAAATAGCTGATGGGATTTTGATAACACTGCCAACATTACAGGTTCTATGAAGAGTTTGATCCCTGGACTGAACATTCACATTTAAAGGGAAACATAACAGAGATTTTGCCTCCCAATATGCTTGGGGTTTATCCCGAGTTAATTTGCAGCAATTAATGGTGGTGGCCGTGTGCCTCACCGCTGGACGTACGTTGGGTAATGATAGACCAGGTATTGTTATCATTGGGTGTTGTATATGGGGCATCACCACAAGTAGGGAGCTCCCTTTCAGGGACTGTGAATGACTTCCCTATAGGGACTCCACGGCACACGCCATCATGTCAACACTCGACATAATTAAGGATCATTAAACTGGTTTAGCATAGTGTTTGTTAAAAGTTTAAACCCCATTCAATTTGATGAGATGATACAAGTGTTACAACTATTTACAACAACAGACCATCTTGTTTTTCATGTCAAGTGTCAGTGCCCACTGTTTCCACACAGCAACCTGGGACTCGTATTCTGCCGCAGACCATGATTTGTGGCCGTTTCTACTGGTCAGACAAGTGAATCATGCTGGACATACGCAAGACTTAGTGGAAAATTTCTCACCAAATACAGCTGGTGCCAGACTGACCACAAGCCTCCCCAGGCACACGCCCAAAGATGGACATTTTACCAAATTACCTGACCACTGCTGTGCCATACTTCATTCAATCAGCCTGAGTCGAATGACCACCAAGAACTGTAAATGCCTGATGTATTGATAGCACCTTTTATAGTCTACTGATACATTCAACAATGCTCAAAATAGCCTATATCCTGTATGTTTTATACCTTACAATTCAAACTAAAGGCTAATCCTAGCTCCTTATAGACTTTCACTAGTAAAACTTACTTCTTATAATTTAGTAAATCTTTAAAAAAAAATGTAGAAACAAATAAAATAATCAAAACTTCTGATGTGAAATACCAACATTTTTACCACGGATATATTAAATCAGTTATGGTATTTTCACTGCATTTTAGTTCAACATCTCCAAACAAAACCAAAAAAAAAAAGAAAAAAAAATATAAAAATTTGATTAACATATTAAGTAAATAATTGAACCATCAATCTTTTTTTTTTTTTTTTTTTTAATTTTCCACAATGTAATGCTGATCATTATTTCTAATAACAACCCTTCCATTAAGCAGTAAATGGAAAATATTCAGCGAAATCATGATTAATTTTCTTGAGAAATGCTTATTTATGTAATTTTGTAATTCACTATTTGTAGGCGATCCATTGACTACTTTGTAATGTTTATTTCTGCATTAAATCACTTAACAAATGCCATTCTCATAGCTGTAACATACACCCTATCAAATGTTCCATCCAAAGATGTGTTTAGATTTATTACAGACAACAAGAAGTTGAGGAGTTGAACCGTCAAAGGAACTTGCTTTACTGATGTCGAAATCTGTTGCCAATTAAGAATAGTTCCTAATTGATCTTTATTTTGCCATTGTTTGAAGGACCATATATAAAACACTGTCTCTCCTAAACTACAGTGTCTCTTTAATTTTCCAATTCCATTTGTACAATAATCATGGATAATGCGGAGTCAAGTCGTCATAAAACATATCTGCTCCACCCCCTAGTGAGAAGGTGGGGCAGTCTCTATTATAAACGAGAGTCTCCTTCTGTCCACCATAATTCCCTCTATGACCCCCACTCACAAAAGCCCAAAGAAATCAGAGAGATCGCGACTTGAAAAGTGCATGGGAGCATTCCTCCCATTCATGTATAATTCAATCAAGACTTAATTTGTAGTTCCACCTTTCCTGATAAAATTATCACCTTATGTGTGCATTCTGATGAGTTTACACAGAAAATTAGATTATCTTATCAACTAACATAACCTAATGTTCATTTTTTCTAAAGTTGAAATTTTTATGAGACAGTACGAAATTTATTTCACTTCCACAGTTCACCTAGTTCGACTCCACTGGTAACAATTTATGGTAGCCTTTGGGAAGTACAATTGACTTCACACATTCAAAGCTTTGCTACTCTTTTCTACATGTTTCAATAATGCAATGGTGACATTTCCATTGCTGTTGAAAGTCAATAAACAGTTGAAATAGGAGTAAAATATATCAGGTAATATGCCGGAAATTTTGACATGAGTTTATAGCAATTATACTGATTGTATCAGATATTTAAAAAGAAAAAAAATTTACATCTTTTGTTTTTATTTTTTATTTTTCATTTCCTTTCTTGCCTAACAATTCAATGAGTTTATAATCAATTTGTTTTTATTCCAAAATGATTTTTTTTCATCTCTTGTCTGATTGTTCCCACTTTCATTGTTTCTTCCCCCCCCACCCCCCCACCATCTATATATACCTAAAACAATGTAATACAATGTTTTCAAAAGGAAACATTAAAATTTTCTTTTGCTCTACTAAATCTTGAATTGGTCATTTTTAAATGAAATAATTTTTTCCTATTTAAAGGATTATTGAAAATCAGTTGTACCAGTTTATATTATAATAGACCATAATTCAGAGATGGAAACAAAAAAATATTGTCCTGGCTATCAGGTTGTATATGATAGCGGCAGAAATACATGTGCCATTTTATGTCACACCCTCACAAAAAGCTTTTGTGTAAGGAATATTACACAGCAGATATGACTGTGTGGTTGTCAATAAGAGTACTATCTGTAGGGGGCTGCCCGAGAAGAATGTATCCAAGGGACACACAAGCATACTAATTAAAATTTCATCAGTGTCAATGGCGCATATAATTTCCTTTGACAAATGGATAAGTGGTCCAGCCCCCAAGTCAAGCGATACTCCCTAAGGTTTCCCTTTAATTTGCTTCTTAAATACTTGAAGGGCTAAGCAATTATGACCATTAGATTTAAATACTCTCATTGTGTAAATAAAAGCTTGCTTTCCATTAGGTGGCAAAGAAGACTGTCTTCAGAGACCTGACTTATGCACTGAAGCATAAATTAATCTAAGTTCTTCTACACATTATAAGTGTCTTGGCCTGTCTTCTTGCACATTTACAGTTGGGGAAGAGGTCGCAAGGGTGGGTCTGAGTACAATGCTCTGTCTTCACCACTTCCCGTGAGGTTGCCCGAAGTATATTTCAGCTATTATTGGTCGAGCACCATATACAAGTCACATGACTGGGCACAATATCTGGCAGAGAAACCTTCTCCTTAATACATACAATAAGATGTAGAAGGACTTAAAACAACGGATTCCGAACACGAACTGGAAGTAGTGGTGTCAAAAGGCAATATCTGTATTTCTCCTCCTGTTTATGGGTATTTTATATACAGTGTCCATGTAACACAAAACAATGCAATTCCTATTGTTTTTTCTTACCCCTATAAACAAGGTCATTAACAGTGTAATAAAGCAACTTGGATATAAACCTTCTAACCTCGTTGTACTTTGTACTAAATAGAAATATTAACGATTCACCCTAAATCACAGAGTATACCAATATCTATTTTTTTCACTTGTGGTTTTCACTTCAAAAAAATAGAAGCATATTTTGCTTACAAGAAAAATTGTCTATTTCTTGTACATAAATTGTAAATTTTTTCCTCTTCATTTTTTGACGATTCTTAATCATTGAGATATACATATTTTCTACAATGATTTCTTCAGGACATATATCTTTTCAAATATTTTCTTCCTTCAAAACATACTCTATATTTTTTTTTATTTCTTTGAGAAACCTTTTACAGAATCTCTATTTCTTGAGACAAATTTTCCATAATTTTTTTATTTTGTTACACACTTCCAATCTTCCACACTTCGATTCCTGATACCTTATTTTTTGTGCCTTTTTTTTTAAAATTTCATTTCTTTGAAACATATTATCTGGATTGCTTTTAAAGACTTATTTTTCTGATTTTTTTTTCTCCGAGACATATTTTCTGAAATATTTTATTTCTAACAGACATACATCTATAATCTTTCTTTCATGATATTTTCTGTAAGAATTTATTTCTTTTATACATATTTTCTATAAATCAATATGTTACTCAAGGTTCATGAAAATATTTATCAAAAGATTTAAACATATTTAGTGGAATCTTAGTCGCACAACTTAAACCTGCATATCCTATCTGGGACCTTATGTAAACTAGAACAATGGTGGATTGGACCCCCGATATATGTCTGACCATGCATAACCCCAATACCAGGAAGCTGAACTTCAGTATCTTCTATCTCCAGATTGCAGATATCTTCAACCCAACTCTAAGCGATTCCACAAATTTTACAAATATCATATTTTCAAATACAAGGATCATACTTCACTTCAGACATGTTTATTTATTAAACATTCATTAGAGCTGAGGAATACAGGCCTGCATCCATTTTGATTAAGTAGATAAAGTTTATTTTTATATCTATTTTGTTCATGTTTAGCCATCAAATTACATTGTGATTATGAAAGTGCTAATAAAGTTGATTTAGATTTATAGCCAATCACTAATGATCATAGTGAAGAACATAGGTCCAGATAAATGTGAAGAAAAGGACGAAAGGACATCAGTTTTAGCTTCTTATTGGAATTCAATGAAACATGAAATTAGGGGTAAAATTACATAATCGAAGGAGATTGAATAGTAATGTTGAAATTTATATGGAAACAAACAGACTTTAGAATTCATGTGGAAAAAGATCAGAAAAGACAAGCCAACTGAGTGAACACTACTGGATTTTTTTATGTGTGGCCCTAACTACAAATATATCATTTTTTACTGATAGTCAGGAGGAAAACAAACTCAAATTAAATTGATGCAAGGTGTAAGAAACCTCTAAAATAACTTCCTCCTTTTTCTTAACTGGTCACTAACCATTTTATTATGAAACATGCTCAAATTGTATTGTTTATGGACCACAGACCACTAAATATGATACTAATGTGTCTGACGCTATACACAAAGTGTGCCTTTAATCATCGTCATCAATAAACCCCATGTTGACATCTCATCAATTTCCAAAAAACAGTATATAAAATGTATATATAATGAAATTGTTAAGTATGATCCCTACGGGTAAAATTATACATAAAGAAAAAGAAAAACTCGATAATCCCTCTTCGGTACTTTTGTCACATCTTGGCACCTGGATACAACAGTACTTTAGTCACGTCAGATTTTTCTTTTTATACATATATATAGAAAAAAGAGGACCAGCTAAAGAAAATATTAAAACCTAGTCTCAATAGACCATAGTAAAAATGGCTCAACTTTATAAACTTGTTTTGTGAACGAATGTACAGTGTGACGTAATTATCAAGTTGTCCTTTCAAAATTAAACTTTCCTGAAGAGCAGCAAGAGCTGTGAATGCGCTAGAAAGTTTTTTTTTTATATATCCAACTCTAAATGGACACAAACTTTTTTCTTGATATATATAAATATATATACATATACAAAAGCTGTTATTTTTTTCTATTATTAAATACATTTGATACAGAAACAAGTCCACAAGGAACCACCTCACTACTTTGTGCTGAGAGTGTTACTACAAAATCAACCACAGCATGAATTAGCAGATATTATAAACTTCAAGCTGAATTTATTATCACGGAGATGCAGAGATTGATAACAATCCAAAAATGTTTGCACTTTTGATCAACTGAAACCTCTTTTTTTTTTGTAATTAGCATTGCCGACCATGTTTGTTGACTGTGGTTTGTGATGGAGCACATCAGCAATACTCTGTAGGACGTGGCACGTATGTAAGCAAGTCCATTCTCAACAATAGATGGTAATTTTAACAAATGCAACAACTTTTATGACTGTGAGTCTGAGAGAAACCATAAAATGTTCCATCTTCTTCCAGAAGTTGTAAAGCTGCAAGGCTCCGACTGCGAGATGTTCAGACTAGGAAGATGTATGCTTCCCTAGTATCGCTTTATACAATAAACGGTGCAAAAATAATCAAATATTTACAGCACCATCACAAATTTGTGGAACCATTTTGAGCTGACCAATAAAATGGTAGGACCAAAAGTCATTTGGATTGCCAGAGATGGAGATATTGAAACTGACTGGTATGTAGAGTTGATGGAAGCCCACTAGAACCAGATAATTTCCTAGTCCTCAATGATAGCCCTTCAGGGACTACAGTAATTTTACAAGTAAGACAGAGAATTGTGTTGAGTACCAGAGCTTCAATTTCTCTGTTCAACCCTAGCAACACTGCTCATAAATACTTAATCACTTAACAAGAAATAAATTTGTAATTCCCTGCTGTGTTGTTATACTGTAAGAACACACAACAAGAAAAGCCCTGCCTGACATATCTACTCGATTCCATTATAGCCAAACACTTCCGTGATATGGCGCGGGAGAAAATTAGCAGGCCAGGTGTGATTTCTCTGAATAGCACAGGTTCCTGACAAGCTTTTCCTTACTACAATAATGTGTGGACAAGAGCAAGGCCATGTGACTAAAACATAGGTAGTTAAACAGTAAAACTGTAGGCTACACACCATCTAAACAGCTACAACAGCCAATGACAATCATAGTGAACTTCTTAATTGATAAAGACAAAGCGCTTTGTGGCCAAAACCTGTGTAGTTAAATTGAAAGCTATATGGGCACTGTTCAGATAAAGAACTTCAACAGCCAATGAAATCATGTCTAATATTTCTTTACCGACAATGATAACTTTGGGGATCATAAAGAAAGTATTAAATTGTCAAAACTGGAGACTTTCCTGAAAATTCAGCCCTCATAACCAATAGTGCTATCTGACCTATAGATGGTAGTGATTACAATAAATATTTATTGGCCTATGACAAAGTTCTGGAAAAGAAAGCTATGACAGTCTGAACAAAACATTTCTGGCATTGATCAGGATTTGAGGTTTTACAAATGGGGTCATTTTAAGATTAACTTGTGTTCCTATGTATTGTTTACATTGATTTATTGAAAAGAAGTTTTAGTTTGGTTTATTAGTTTGGTTTAGTATTGCTAAACAGCTAAGGTCATTTACGGACAGCCTCCCTTGTGGGCAAGGTGCATGCGTGAGGTGTATGGGTGTGTATTTTGGGAGGCTGTGGTATGTTTGTCTCCTTGTAATAACTTGGAACTGATGCTGACTTTATAGTGCTACCTCACTGAAGCATACTACTGAAAACATCAAATAATACACCCCACCCGGTCACATTATACTGACAACGGGCGAACCAATCGTTCCAGTTCTAAAATGCTGAGCGTTAATTATAAGCAGGAGCAGAAACTACCTTTTTTTATACTCTGGTATGTCTCGGCCAGGGGACAACAACCAAAGCCTTCCTCACGGAGGCAAATGCTCAACTAAAGGTCAAAAGTGAGGTAGTGTCAAGGGAGACATTAGGAAGAAGAAAGTTGTTTAGAAAGAGAAAAGATAAGATCTCAAATTCAGTTGCCTCTTATAATCATGCAATGGGTGCCACCAGTAGGTACAACTCTTAGTCCCTACCTGCAGGGTATTTTGAAATAAGGGGCATCCTTTTAATTTCTCAACGGCTTCAACACTAACCCTGATACTATTGATATCTTTTGTAATGTTCTTTTACCTAATTCAGTCTTATTGTTGAAATTGGAGATGTTTTTCTCCTTTTAATGCTATCTGAATGTATTCCAGTCATATAAATGGAGTCACTGACTAAACATTCTGGAGATCTTGAAGATGAAAAATCTATACTCAATAGTAGTAGCTATAAATTGATGTACTCAAGGAAAGTTATTGAAGCCGATAGAAAATCAAGAGAAATACTTTGTTATAATTTGGTTTGCCATTTGATTAAGTGGAATACTATTCCAGGAATGTTCAAAACCTTACTTTCATTTCCCTAGTTATCAGATTTCGGAGTATGAATCTACAAATCCTGATTCGTATCACTTTGGACCAAAGTGACCCCTAATTTATCCTTGAATCGGATATGTTGACAAAATTTATGATTGAGATGACCTCTTAAAAAACACTGTAACTATTGCTCAAGATGAAGGTGACACCTAATTCAATATCAAACCGGATAGAATTTGGTCGGGATCAAGATGACCCCTTATTTACCTGTAAAACCTGATGCATCCCATTTCTGTATTCATCATTAACACAGTCCTATCAATTTGTACTGGGACATCCTGTTTATCACAATGGTTTGTTTTTAAACTGAATTCTATTTAAGATCTATCTACGATTGCAGATAATGTGAAACTATTAACACTCACCATTTATCATACTTGTCCTTGGGATTATTGTCAAACTTGACCTTCCACTTGCCATCAGTAGAGTTGACCTTGACCACTACTCCAGGATACCTGTTATAATAAACAAATTGTTTAGGTCAAACAATTCAGATGTTGTCAACAAGATTATGTTTAGCATGAATTTTAATAGTGTAATCAGTTTTAACAAAATCAAAAATAATATTTTGAACTGGATTTTCACTTGTTCAGATCATCTAACAGGAGGCCAATGGGCCTTAAGGGTTATTTGACTTTAAAGACTTTAGTACATGTACAAAAGCAGTATACATACTCAGTGGCAATCATAATGGTGCTATTGACTAAGTGGTGGCCATCCTGGATTTTGGACCGACCCAAAAAGTAATGTTAACAACACTTGGTCAAGACCATGTCAGGATCATTTCATACAAGTATGAGCTGAACTTCACAGATGGACTTTGAGAAGAAGTTTGAAATGCGTTTTTCAAGGTTGTGGCCATGGTGGCCATCTTAAGATTTCAAAATAACTCCAAAAGTAACATTAACAACACTTTGTCAGGATCATGTCAGATAATTACAGAAAAGTTTGAGATGAAGTTAAAAATGTGTTTTTCAAGATGGCTGCTATGGTGGCCAATTTGGATTTTGGATCAACCAAAAAATAACAACAATTGGTCAAAACCATCTAGGAATCACTTCAGGAGAGTTAAGAACTGAATTCCACTGGTGAAACTTGGAAAATTTAAAATAAGTGCTGTTAATGAAAACCACGATTGCGCAATCATGTTGCAAAATGGCCACCATGGCTACCATGTGAAATATTTTATGCGGTTGATAAATAACAACAATTTATTGAATTCCTTTCCTTAAGATCCTCACCAATTTTCAGCCATCTTGGATTTTGGACTGTCCCAAAAAATTACCATGAGCATTTCAGGCAAGTTAGATCTGAATACCACTGGTGTAACTTGAGAAGTTTGAAATGTGAAAAGTTGGATGGTGCATGTCGGAAGACGACGGATGACGACGGATGAAGCAAGATGCCAATAGAAAGGTTTTTACAGCAAAAGGTCATAAAGCCTTAATACTGATTGTTCGCATAAAAAACTTTTATTCCTACTGAGTCTAGAGATATTCTGACATATTTTAGTTTTCCCCCCCCTAAAATCATTGGAAATCTTCCGGAAGCCATCAAGACTTTGAACATAAAGTCAATCTGCAGTGTTACACTATGACATATGTAGTTAAATGTCAACTATGTAAATTGAGTTAAAGGAAATGGTTTTCAAGTTTAGAATTGTTATTTTTGAAAAAAAAGAAAAACATTCCTATTATACATATCACTAAACTTCCAATTATTTCAAAGAAAGAATAGGGTGACACTAAAATTCTACTGTCGTATCCGAGACGAGAAAGCTAGAATATACACCAATAAAGAGGTTTTATTATCATATCTAAGCTTCTCGTTTGACAAACATTGGCTCTGGTTGATAACATATAAAACTGTTTCTGGCAGCTGTACTTTAAAATGTCTGTTTTAATTTTACAGGTTTCATATATCAGACTTAACCCCCCTAAATGGTCGTTACATATTCAGTTATGAAACAGACTTGCATTCAATAGTTCTTCCAGCCCAAATAAGATGAATTAAACTTTGTATTGTAACATCTTAAAAGATAAGTGCTATTTTTTATACATGCAGTACCAAAACAGGATTGGGGCTAAAAATGCTACAAAAAAAAAGCCTCAAACCCAGTGTATGAAAGTATATATGAAAATTCCTTAGACAATATGTCCACAGAAAATTGAAATCCCATAGCCCAAGTTATTTTTCCATAGACCCATTTTGTAAACATATTGTTGAAAGTAGCATAACTGTCATGCAAACACTTGCAACATCAAGCAAATTATCATATGGGTAAAACAAACTCTATTGTAAGCTCTGATTTCATAGGATCATTTGTTAGAAAATATTGGAATGTTGTTTACATGAATTGTAATGTATGTCAGGACTCAAACTTTGCATAGCCAATGGGGCCAAAACTTTGAAATTTTACATAGACCTACCAGGTTTTCAATAGCCTCTGGCCATTGGACCATCTTCACTTTCGAACACTGCAAACCTTATATTTTGCACATCAAAATTATCCATCAGTTACTTCAACCAAATACATGGTACAGCTGTACATGTATACTGCTGGTCATACGACCAAACACAGACATATACTGCTGGTCATATATGATCACATATGTATACTGCTGGTCATTACAATTTTTCTTTTTTGTATTAAGCCCACTCCCTATTTTAAATTAGAGGTGTCATGGGTCTGTTACAGAAGGAATAAAAGTGTATGTTATTTAACTATTTCCTTTCATGATGAAATATGTTGAAACTCTATTTTAATAATACTCAAATGTTGAAACTACATATATACTAGTTCCTTGGGTTTTCTTTATTAATGAAAGATTTCATTAATAATTTCATGATTTTTACCAGATATGCTTAACTAACCATTCCAACTTTAAGAATCGAAACAAAACTGGAGAAATCCAGTCATGTTCTAAAGGCATGAGTCTGCAAAACTTAGGTGCCTCATATATCACTTCCCAAATCTATACCCCAAGGTCAAGGCTAACCGTGTGAAGCATACAGCTACAATTTATCAGACTGACAATTTTGAATATTTCAACAACTGTGTTATCTGAGTTTTACAATCAATACTGTTACGTATCTGACCACAAGAGAAAGGCTTGCTAGGGATTTTCTCCTTGTCTTCAGTGTCTCGGTAACTAGTAAACTTTCCACTGCTAATGACTCGAGGACTCAAATTAAAATGGGCCCTGTGTTATTTGTAAAATTGAATTTGTCTAATTTTGACTTGGCGGCCATCCTAGGCGGCCTTATCCTTGACTTGGTTCTGCCTGCAGTAGTGATATTAGTAGGGCACCACACTCATCTAGTTTTCATGACAAGCAACACTCCTCAAGTCTAGTCGTCACAAATCCATACATAACGCTACACACTGTTTGAAGGAAGAGACCTCAGAAATTTCACACTGCATAGAAAAAGATCATCTGTTTTACTTGTTTATTAAAGGTTTATTCTAAGTTTACAAAGTGTTAAATTTTGATGAAGTTTGTTTGATTTGTCAAATTTCTCTAGATCAATATAATCAAATAAAATACTAAATCTGTTTGGGCATTTATACCAAGTACCAGGTATGTCAGTTTCAGTCACTGTGAATGTAATGATCTACTGAACTATGTAGTTTTTTTTATCCCCCCTCATTGTCAAATTATTTTAGAAATACATATAAATAAATATATATGTACGGCAATTATGCAGTTGTGTTGGTAGAACATATTTTTCAGGAAATAGCAGAACGAATTAAGATGGAGGGATATATTCCCATTAATACACTTACCACATTTACCAAATATTTTAGAACAGTTTACTAAAATGAAGATATAAGTCACATTTTAGAATAGATTACTAAATTTAGTTTATAGGTCACTGTTTGTGTTTAAAATTAAACATATTTCCAAACAATAATAGTACCAACTTGATGAATGTTATCCTGAAGACTACTGAAAATCTTGTATGTAATTTTACTGTTTCATTGAATGTTTGTCCTGTTTTCAAACTGATATATTTTCATAATGAAAAAAAATCATTACTTTCCATACTTGAAACCAACATTGTCCAATACTTCATTGACACTTGATTATTTCAATATAACAAAATGTTAACCAATTAGAAATTTTGAACTTGTGATGAATTTACACTGATGAAAGGGTATTTAAAAAAACCTCCACAGTAACCATTTTCTGTTTTAATTATTTCAGAATATAACATGTACCCCTGGTGACATAGAAACTACAATTAAGATATCATGTCACTTACTATGGAGTTAAGATATCATGTCACTTACTATGGAGTTAAGATATCATGTCAATTACTATGGAGTTAAAATAACATGTCAATTACTATGGAGTTAAGATACCATGTCAATTACTATGGAGTTAAGATACCATGTCAATTACTATAGAGATAAGATATCATGTCAATTACTATGGAGTTAAGATACCATGTCAATTACTATGGAGTTAAGATATCATGTCAATTACTATAGAGATAAGATATCATGTCAATTACTATGGAGTTAAGATATCATGCCAATTACTATGGAGTTAAAATATCATGTCAATTACTATGGAGTTAAGATATCATGCCAATTACTATGGAGTTAAGATATCATGTCAATTACTATGGAGTTAAGATATGTCAATTACTATGGAGTTAAGATACCATGTCAATTACTATGGAGTTAAGATACCATGCCAATTACTATGGAGTTAAGATACCATGTCAATTACTATGGAGATAAGATACCATGTCAATTACTATGGAGATAAGATACCATGTCAATTACTATGGAGTTAAGATACCATGTCAATTACTATGGAGTTAAGATACCATGTCAATTACTATGGAGTTAAGATACCATGTCAATTACTATGGAGTTAAGATACCATGTCAATTACTATGGAGTTAAGATACCATGTCAATTACTATGGAGTTAAGATACCATGTCAATTACTATGGAGTTAAGATATCATGTCAATTACTATGGAGTTAAGATACCATGTCAATTACTATGGAGTTAAGATATCATGTCAATTACTATGGAGTTAAGATACCATGTCAATTACTATGGAGTTAAGATATCCATGTCAATTACTATGGAGTTAAGATACCATGTCAATTACTATGGAGTTAAGATATCATGTCAATTACTATGGAGTTAAGATACCATGTCAATTACTATGGAGTTAAGATATCATGTCAATTACTATGGAGATAAGATACCATGTCAATTACTATGGAGTTAAGATACCATGTCAATTACTATGGAGATAAGATACCATGTCAATTACTATGGAGATAAGATACCATGTCAATTACTATGGAGTTAAGATATCATGTCAATTACTATCGAGTTAAGATATCAAGTCAATTACTATGGAGTTAAGATATCATGTCAATTACTATGGAGTTAAGATACCATGTCAATTACTATGGAATTAAGATATCATATCAATACCTATAAGATATCATATCAATACCTATAAGATATCATGTCAATACCTATAAGATATCATGTCAATTACTATTGGGTTAAGATATCAAGTCAATAACTCTCCAGTTAAGCAATATTGTGGAGACATTTAAAACGTACCACGAAAAATAGCAAAAGAAAATTTGTAGCTGTGAATTTTATGTGCTGGTCTCCCCTGCACCCCGATGTTTTGATGGACTGTAAAATCAATAGGCTCCAGGATTTGAGGTCCCGTACTAACCTACAGAGGGCAGAGTTGGTTACGTACAGACACATAACTCCCAGGGAGCCAACTCAGTACACGAGCCCCATGGTCCATACGGGCACCATGTCAGCAACTATCAGGAACCGACAACATAAAGGTGTGAGATGTCTATGTAACAGGACACATGTAGGTCAGGACACGTCTGTAATGGGGCATGTACTTACCATTTACCACTCACTAGCGCCTCAACCTTGGTCCCAATCTCAGCTGTAACAGAAATGTGCGAAAAAGAATTATTTAACAAAACATTGCTGTGATCATGGTCAACCTTGCTCCCAATTTCAGTTGTAACAGAAAAGTAAGGAAAAGGATCATTTAACAAGACCCTGCTGTGACAAATTCAACCTTGATGTTGGAAACTGTCAATGTCATTAGAAAAGTCTGTGTTGCAATATTAATAGGTTAATTTACCTAGTAAGACAATGTATTTTTAAATGAATTAAGACTACATGTCTAAAGACAGTGAAATGCTTCAGGGAAGGAAAAATAATTTCAGCATCACTGGTCATTCAGGCAAGCTTGGGATCAAAAGTATTTGCCCAAAAGTGAAACAGTGGTTCAGTTTTGCACATGTCAATCAGGCAGGTAATCATCAATATTTACTTGCCCACAGACCAAATTTTTTAGCACTGGGCCATTGGACACGAGTTATTTCTCAGCTGGCTCTCCGAGTTAATTTATAATAATTTTAAAACAATTTGGATGTTCTATTCAAAGTCCTGTGTTTTGCATGATAATGATTATTTTACAAAAAAAAACCAGTACATCGTAAAGATGTTGATGTAATCAGCAAAAAAAACCCCAAGAGATCCCAGAAGGATCTTGGCGCCCACCATTGAATGATCTTTATAGGTTCCATGTCAGATCGATCTTTTCTCTATTTTTCCCTTCCTCTTACTAATCTGTGTAAATTGAGAAACATACCTCCATTACTTTTCAAACAAGGGGAACTTATATATGAAATTTGAGATTTAGCGATAATGGCTGTCTATCGACAATGTTTTCAGATTGGTCCAAAAATGCAATACAACGGACCAAGGGGAACCTACATATGAAATTTGAGAAAGATCCCTTCAGTACCTTCTGATAAATAGCGATAACAAACTTCAGTTGTCAAAATCCAAGATGGCTGTCTGTTGGCCATGTTGTTATCCGACTGGTCCCAAAATAAAATATGCATAACTAGGGACCAAGGGCAACCTATATATCAAATTTGAGAAAGATCAATTCAGTTCTTTCTGAGAATTAGCGATAACAAACTCAAGTTGTCAAAATCCAAGATGGCTGCAAGCCTCGAATTTAAGGCTTTATTACTCGCTATTTGCGAGCTGAATTCCGAGATTAGCAAGTAGAAATAATATGCACTGGCTTTTATCAGTGAGTGGATTCACCTGTGCACATTCACATAAACGTTTGAAACTTACTGGACTTAGCCCTAATGTTACAAGCGTCTGTCAGAGTGGTCTAGTCATGGCAAAAAATACGTCTGCTAGAAAAATTAGGACTTTTTTAAAAGGCAAACTAGTGACACATGCAATAGTGATGAAGTGACACCTGACAAAAAAAGGCAAGAATAATGATTCAATCTCAAAATCAATTTCAACGTGAAAAACACGAAATTTGTGTTTATATTAACTGACCAAGAGTTTTGACACGCATCTCATATCATAATGAGGTAAACACAAAGAATTTACACTGTACGTTCGGTAGCATATGATTGCACCTATAATTGAGATCGCTACACATTATTCAGGTTAGGTAATAACCTAGATCGAAGGTCGTCATCCTGCATGATCGGCTTGTTTTAATTATCGGAAAGAGATTTCTTCAGAAAATCTATGATTTTTTTTATTTATTTACAATTCAAATGTTCACTATTTGATGTATATGAATACCAGACATTCTGTAACGGAACGACGAGTTACCGAACCGACAGCGACTAGACTGTTCAACAGATCGGCATGATTTACATGGTATGACAGATGTTCATAAAAATCAAACAGAAATCATGATCAAATAAATAAATAATAACTATCACTTATTAAAGAATTTGCTCACACTAAGTGATAACTTCTTGTTCATTTTAATTTTTCAGGATAAGTTCTTCAAAGTTAAAAAGTGCATAAAATGCAAATAAAACAATAGGATAATGGATGCCAGAAACACATTTAGGTGTATTGGGCCTTTCATAATATATATACTATAAATTCATTAAAAATTTTCAATACATTGTAGTTCAATTTTCAATGTTTAAACTAGTATATATTATATATTCTCTTCTTAATCATCAACTTTATCATAGAAGTTTCTTGACTCTTCAATTTACAAACTGCTTGTATCTGAGACTGTATTACCATAGTTAAGTAATGCATGATACCATTAATAAATTGATTTACGAAAATATGTGGTTAGCTATTACTATAATGTTTATACTACAGTAACATGTACATTTATATTGATATACATCTTTACATACAAACTAAGGCTTAATAGCAAGAAAAAAATGTATTTTAGCAAGTAGAAATTTTGGGCACTTGCTGTTTTTAGCAAGTGACAAAAAACGTTAAATTTGAGGCCTGGGCTGCCTGTCGACCATGTTGTTATCTGACTGGTCCCAAAATGAAATATGCACAACTAGGGACCAAGGGCAACCTATATATCAAATTTCAGAAAGATCCCTTCAGTTCTTTCTGAGAAATAGCGATAACAAACTTCAATTGTCAAAATGCAAGATGGCTGCCTGTCGGACCAAGGGCAACCTACATATGAAATTTCAGAAAGATCCCTTCAGTACTTTCTGAGAAATAGCGATAACAAACTTCAATTGTCAAAATCCAAGATGGCTGCCTGTCGGCCATGTTGTTGTCTGACTGGTCCCAAAATGCAATATGCATAACTACATACCAAGGGTAACTTACATATGAAATTTGAAAAAGGTCCCTTCAGTACTTTCTTAGAAATAGCGATAACAAGAATTGTTTACGGACGGACGGCAGACCACGGATGCAAGGCGATTTGAATAGCCCACCATCTGATGATGGTGAGCTAAAAAAACAAAATCAAAAATTAAGAAATTAGCAGATCAGTATTTAAAAGACGTTTACAACCTAAACAAAACCAGAAAAGGTCAAACCCTTTCAGAAGGACCTTAAAAAAGATTTCCAATATTATCGTGAATAAGAGTAAACAGCACAGGTCAATAAAGCAATGCAAGATTTGAAGGAATAAAATAGGTCAAAGGTGCAATAAAGAGTTGAAGTAATAAAATAGGTCAAAGGAGCATTAAATAATTGAAGGATTAACACAAGTCAAAGGAGCATTAAAGAGTTGAAGGATTAACACAAGTCAAAGGAGCATTAAAGAGTTGAAGGATTAACACAAGTCAAAGGAGCATTAAAGAGTTGAAGGATTAACACAAGTCAAAGGAGCATGACAGAGTTGAATGATTAACACAAGTCAAAGGAGCATTAAAGAGTTGAAGGATTAACACAAGTCAAAGGAGCATTAAAGAGTTGAAGGATTAACACAAGTCAAAGGAGCATTAAAGAGTTGAAGGATTAACACAAGTCAAAGGAGCATTAGAGAGTTGAAGCATTAACACAAGTCAAAGAAGTGTTAAAGAGTTGAAGGATTAACACAAGTCAAAGGAGCATTAAAGAGTTGAAGGATTACCACAAGTCAAAGGAGCATTAAAGAGTTGAAGGATTAACACAAGTCAAAGGAGGATTAGAGAGTTGAAGGATTAACACAAGTCAAAGGAGTGTTAAAGAGTTGAAGGATTAACACAAGTCAAAGAAGTGTTAAAGAGTTGAAGGATTAACACAAGTCAAAGGAGCATTAAAGAGTTGAAGGATTAACACAAGTCAAAGGAGGATTAAAAAGTTGAAGGAATACCACAAGTCAAAGGAGTGTTAAAGAGTTGAAGGATTAACACAAGTCAAAGGAGCATTAAAGAGTTGAAGGATTAACACAAGTCAAAGGAGGATTAGAGAGTTGAAGGATTAACACAAGTCAAAGGAGCATTAGAGAGTGTAAGGTTGAGGTCAATGCTTCCCATCATGTAATTTAATCAGTACTGGAAATGTTGAGAAATTAAGTGTATTTTCACAAATGGACTATCGACTGGGATTTTTCAATTAATTAAATTTGGAACTTCTTTTTATCAAATACTAGATCAAATGTTATGTCATTTGCACTGACATATAAATATTTATCCTTACAAAGACAATTACATCTGAAACATACAGGAGATTTTGATGATACTTATTAGGCAAAGTTTTAATTTACACAATCCCTATAACATTAAATTATACTATGCATTAAAACTTCACTCAAAATAATAAATATTATTTTTCAAATATATCTTTTTAATTTAATAACAAGAATGAACGGTACGTTTTTGTCTGTGTACCTTGATTTCAATTCTTCAACACTTTCTCATCTACATTGTAAACCTAACAGATTCTCGTTAGCAGGGTATTAGCTTTGCTTTAAGAGCATACCACTAACATAATGCACACAATATATAGCTACATGCCATCAAGCTGTGGTGTGACTTTTCTGGTTAACAGTATGCATGCAACCGCTAATTTGCTGTTGAACACATTTGCATGCTATTAGATAAACGTAGGAATCCATACAGTAATACCGACAGCATTCGTTCTCTTGTCAAATTACACCCATAAAAATGTTTCTCTTTAAAGCTTTTACCAAAATGAGTCAATACACTTAAAATACAAACATAAAATTTCAAATGGCTGATCCGCAAGGAATATAGCCGCAATCTGACGGCAAAGCACAAGAAAGAGCAACGGGAAATCGATTATTTTTACCGAACCACGTTTTTCAATTTTTGACAGTAAATTTTTGGAAGTTGTAAACGGCATAGATTCCAGAACTACAGTGTTGTTGGAGGCAGTTGTCAGTATTTTATCTTGATGACCTGCATGGGTAACAGATGGAATCACGAGGGAAAGTGCGTAGGAAATTAGCGAGCACAAGGAAAAAAAAAAACTTTCTTCACACTCCTAATGGAGTTACGTCTTTGTTGTTATGTTACGAAGATTTCCAACTTAAAATTGATTGACCACAATATACGATTCCATTTGTACATACTAAAATTTACATTTATCTTCTGAAATAAAATTTTAAAACATTAAGACAATAGAGTTACAGGTGTAAATTGATGAATATAAATGCTTTCCAACAAAACATTGGCAAATTCACAAGTATCTGATATTTTTAGACACACTCTGCTTTTTGGCAACATCTACTTTCATGATTTTGATGAGAGAAGCAAGCCCATTTAATGTGATTTGTTAAAGGAACACAGACTTGCTAAATGCTGTTAAAGGCACACTAGACATAGAGTATAAAAACAGGTCCGATTACACATGGATATTTATGGTTGGTCAACATCTACAGCTGGACAGCATATAAACGAACATTTACAGATGGCCTGCCCATAAAACATTTAATTCTGCTGATCACAGATAAGAAACATTGTGATAAGTTACAATACTGATATCTGTACAACATGTTTTCAGTCCTTATTTTCCCACAAACAAATGTACTTTAAGGAATTTATTATTTGTTTCAACTACAGACTACTCATATTCTGCACAGGTAACTTTTCCTTGATATGGCTGACTTTTTCTGGAAAATTTCTGGTCAATGATGTTTTTAATAAATTCATAGATATTGTTATTAGATATCATTTCTGATATATCTTTTGTGATTTGCAAATTATTAATGCTGAAAAACAATTAAGCTAATTTGATTCCTTTTGATTCCACCTCTCTGCCCCTAGGAGCATCAGCCTCATATTATATATAACCATTTATCATTATCTTCATTAGAGGCTATCAGTAGTTCAGATTATGATACAAAATTATGACCAGTTCCTAATTTCAACCTAAAGGCAGGATAGACTTTGTACAACTTTTTTCTCAGTGGAATACGGATGCTGCTACCAAAACTTAGTTGAAATCCGAAAAGAAATCTGGGTGAAGAAGTTATTTAAATCCAATTTTTCATTTTTAACCCCTTCCCCAGCCCCCAGGGGGTCAGTCCCTATAACTTTAGATCCTCAATGGGGTAGGCATGTTAACAACACAATTTGGTTAAAATGTACACAGTAATGTAGCATGAATTTTTTGTTAAAATTAGATCTGCCAATTTTAAATGTCTGTACCCTCCCTTTTAGCATTAACTCCTCATAGACAAAATGCTGCTTTCCACTATTTCATCGAAGCATGCCCAGTAGTTTGTTCCAAGACATGACATCTTATTCTTAATTCTAAAGTAAATCAAGAAATCTGACCGTTTTGACTACATCAATTGGAATTCTTCTTGGTCATTTTTTTTTCCTTTTTTTTTTTTTTTTTTTTACAAAATCTATAAAAACTTCCAATGTAACAACTCATTGAAAATTAAGTTAAAAAGACCAGAAAAGTAGATAAGAAGATAAAGTTTCTGTGACCTATAGTTGATATATTTAATATGTAATAACATATAAATAGAAAGAAATGGAGCCTGAAAGTAAATTGGAAGACACAAGTCAGAGTGATCTGTAGTTGATGGGTATTGTATGTAAAACTTCACAGAATTTATCCATACAATACAAAGCTTGATATTGGTTACAAAATATTACTGCTTTGTTTCCTGTTAAAACTACCAGCCAAAACTGTTGTGCCTTTCTTATTTTTATGACAATTTATTAACACTGTTTGAAGTCATAATTCTCCTCCTATACAACTCTTGAACAAATTTTTCTTCAAAGACATTTTTCTAACCCACCTGAAACACACCTGTTGGCTTGGCCTTGTACAAATAATAACATCACTGACATCACTTCACACAGGAAGTTGTCAGAAGACAACATAGCTCACTGAGCGAGTTGAAATTTGCAAGCAGTTTTTAAAAAGTAGTTCAAAGGTCATGGACAAGGTCAGCAAATGTAGTACCAATGGAAGGTCTTGTCACAAGGAACAAGTGAAGCTAAGCTTCATCCTCTGTAGTTTTGACACAACAATGTTTTATAAAAGCTTTAACCTAGCTGTCTATATAGCTACAAACAAGGGGCCACGGTGGCAGAGTGGTTAAGGTGTCCCGACACTTTATCACTAGCCCTCCACCTCTTGGTCATGAGTTTGAAACCCTCATGGGGTAGTTGCCTGGTACTGACCACAGGCCGGTGTTTTTTTCTCTTGGTACTCCGGCTTTCCTCCACCTCCAAAACCAGGCATGTCCTTAAATGACCTTAAATGACCTTAAAGGATGTTAAACAAAACAAACCAAGTCTATAGACGATACCGACACTGACACCAATGCAGGGGTATAGCAATAGCTCCCAGGACTTTGTTCCGGCAATCTAAAAACCCGACATCTAACAGGAAACAAACCTATTTTTTGTTTGGCCTTGTGTATGAATAAGCTACAAACTCCCATAACGTATAATCATATCAGTGACAAGTTAACATTGCCTCTGTAAATGATAAGAGTTGTTATATTTTTAAGCCTTAAGCAAGTACATGATTAAGATACTATCTGTTTTATATAGGAGAGCTCTTGGCCGAAGGGAAGTAACTCTTACTTCTTTTATGTAAAATATAATCTTCAATGTTTTTAGGGCCTGTAGATTAATACCGACATTTTTTTTTTTTTTTATTCCTCACAAACAAATATAAATTTTACCCAGGAGGAGTGGTACTATACATATAAACCATTACAGTTATTAAATACATGTTCATAACCAACTGATGTGTTACTGTTTAGTGTTATTAATGTAATGCTAGAGTGGATTTGAGAGAATCATCAATCCCCACTTTTGTAAAATCATTATAAATGAAGATATACCCAAAACTGGTAGGTTTGTTATTTTACATAAAGACATCAATTGAACCCTCAAGTCAAGTACAACATTTTTTTTTAAAGATTTAAACAAGTACATATATCATTTTTTAGTTTTTTTAAAAGATTTAAATAAGTAAATCATTTTTTTATCTTGTATGCTTGGCATTTCGAAATAGTATAAGATATAACATGAAAAAGAATTATATCAATGGCGATTTCAAAAGCATATGTATACAAGAAATATGCATGATTACGTCAAATAATCCACTTTGTCATTATGGTTATTTTTTTTTTTTTTAATTAATCTCTAAAAAAAAAGTACCAAACAAGCTTCCTTTTACATACATGAATGAAACTAATATTAATGCAAATTATGCAAAATCATTCTATCTCAAAATTCATATGAAAATTGTTTTTGTCCCAAAATATCAATCACTAAATCTTCTGAAAAGTGATCTGCATAAAATAGGTTTTAACAATTACAGAACTTGTTTCAATTTGATTATACACTAATTTTCAGGTCAGTTGGAGAAGATCTTTTTTCTAAATATGAGATTTTTACCCTAAAATACAGCAAAGAAAAATAGAATTCCTGTTATCTATATAATAGGTTGAGATGTCCATACTTCCAGGGTGCGAAAAAAAGCACTCGACGAGTAAAATTTGGCTGGGGACGAGTGAATGTCGTGCACTCGTCCCCAGCCGAGTGAATGTCGTCGTGCACTCGTCCCTGGTGACGAGTAAAGTTCAAAAGAAAATAATAAATAAATCAAGTTTATACATATCGTCTTTGGCGTTTATTCCACGAATTCTATAGAATTTTCTAAACAAATTACAATTAAATCATACTTTAAGTAAGTTTCATCGAGCAGTGACCCTCTCTCCGCGATTGCTCTGCAGAAGCGTCTACGTAATACTGATGCATTTATGTGATCAAGAAGGGCGAGACTAATACAGGTAAATGATGGAAATAAATCCGGACCCGGTATCATAGCAAATACGACAATTTTTAATGACACTCAGAACTAGAACTGTCGCCAGGATGGCTGACTAATACCCCCGCAATCTGCACGAGTCAATGGTGAATTGGAACTGTTAATTAGAGGCTAACTAAGATAACCCAGTAATATAGTGACCAGTTGCCATAGCAACCATAATTTTGAAAAAAAAGAAAGTGGCATGCACATCTACACATGGTCCTCTATATTTGTGTGAAGTTTCATTGAAATTGGCCATTTAGTTCAGGAGGAGTTGTCCGAACAAACTTAAAGTTATGGTTCTTATCGGAAAACTTGTTTATAGTGACCAGTTGCCATAGCAACCATAATTTTGAGAAGAATAAAGTGGCATGCACATCTACACATGATCCTCTATATTTGTGTGAAGTTTCATTGAACTCGGCCCTTCGGTTTAGGAGGAGTTGTCCGGACAAACTTAAAGTTATGGTTCTTATCAGAAAACCTGTTTATAGTGACCAGTTGCCATAGCAACCATAATTTTGAAAGAAAAGAAAGTGGCATGCACATCTACACATGGTCCTCTATATTTGTGTGAAGTTTCATTGAAATCGGCCCTTCGGTTTAGGAGGAGTTGTCCGGACAAACTTAAAGTTATGATTCTTATCAGAAAACCTGTTTATAGTGACCAGTTGCCATAGCAACCATAATTTTGAGAAAAATAAAGTGGCATGCACATCTACACATGATTATTAATATTTGTGTGAAGTTTCATCGGAATTGGCCTATCGGTTTAGGAGGAGTTGTCCGGACAAAATGCGTCTACAGACAGATGGACGGACGGACGGACAGACAACTTGATTCCAGTATACCCCCCCTAACTTCGTTGCGGGGGTATAATGACAATATTTAAACACAAGGGAGTCACACTGCTGAACACTTTTGTATCGCGTTTTTGTATATTCTAATACCTAATATTAAAAAGTATCACAGGCGAATACATTATTGAACTTTATTTAAAACAAAATCTGGAAAAAGGTTTTACTTTTTAGAACCGACTTGTTAGTTCCTGTTAGGCCATGGCGAAGTGAACTTGGTCGTTTTTTTTTATGAAATGTTCACAAAACTGCAGTTCAAATTGTATAATTACAACTAGTAATGATCAAAACATTTTTTGAAAACATTTTCACAGGTTTTGTGTGGTTTTTTTTCAATTGAAAATAAATTTTAAGACAGAGGGACGAGTGATTCTAGTTCAGGGACAAGTGGTTCTCATGAAGCAGATATTTTTCTCACCCCGACTTCAATGTGACTAAATTTCTGTTTTGGTTGGAATAACACTGAATGTTTCTGGAAAACTGAGATGAAACAAAATATTGCACTTCCAGTTTCCCAACATCCCAAATTTCCAGTCAATAGAACACTATATTAGATATGTCCTGGGCAGGAGAGGCAGACGCTAAGTGACAATGTGTAAACCTTTACACTTTGTAGTTCCATCTAGTGGTATTGTGGATGGACTCACCATATAAAATGAACATTAGAGCAATCAAGAGTACACATACCGACCTCAGGTATGAAGTAGGAGGGGAGGGGGAGGGGAGATATGGCAAACAGAGTGTTTCCTACTTTGACGGTACCTAGGCACACTTTTTTAAACTGGATTCTGGTCAAACTTGACCCTTGTCTGAGTACTTGCCCACAGAAACTCTAATGAACATAATACATGTACTTCTATAACTTTAACTGTATCTACTTTAAAAAGAATATCAACATCAAAGCAAACTTTCAGGGATTTGACACACCAAATACAGAATCTCTTCAAACTGTAAACAGGAAAAGACAGTGGCCATCATCTACTAACACTTGTGTAGCAAGGTAAGGCATTATAGACTGACTTATAACACTGGTTACAATCATATGACAGTATGACTGCAAAGTCACAATACATCTAGTTACGACACACAGCAGTATGATAGCAATATACACCGTTACAGGGAAAAGCCATTTATTATCATGTAGGTGGACTGGCTAATGCATACTGCCTAATGGAATCTTGAAATATATATTGTTATCATTATTACTATCGGACTGGCTAATGCATACTGCCTAATGGAATCTTGAAATATGTATTGTCATCTTTATTACTATCGGACTGGCTAATGCATACTGCCTAATGGAATCTTGAAATATGTATTGTCATCATTATTACTATGTCCTAATTAGGGTAAAACATCTACGCCATCCCCGGACTCCAGGCTGGGTTAAGGGCTACCACTTATACAGAATTTATTCAATAAATTACATAGAGGTAGTTGGAAGGCAATTCAACCATTTATAGAAGTGATTTATTGTGGAGTCCTGGGGTCAGGTAGATATTTTAATGGACTAGCCCTTATTGGTCAACTTGTGATATACTTTCATGAAGGATGTACATCTATAATTCACCTATGTGACTGACCAGGACACCTAGGAATCTTATCACAAAACAAAACCTAGTATGCATACATATGTTATGACAGAACACAGAACAGGTAAAACATCAAACCCTCTAACATAATGCACGGTCAAACAAATTAAAATTTATACATACCGTATTTATTCTAATAAACGCCCCCACCCTAATAAACGCCCCCCCACCCTTTTTTTGGAAAGAAAATTCCTCAATTCGAGAAAAAGAACTTACCGTGGCACATCCACGTGTGTCCAGAGGTAATTATTTAAAGGATATCCAACATAAAACTAACACAAACCACAAAACAAAGTTTCAGTAACTATATACACAGTACCACTATATCGTATCAACAAACGTTAATGTCCCGGGCTGTCATACGCGCCACTGACCTCGCTGTCATCATCACTTCCGGTGGATTCACTTTCGCTTTCACCGAGTTCAACTGCACCTACCATTAAATTTTCCAGTGCATCCTCAGCTTCCTGGACGTCAATATTTTGGAATTTTACTGACCTTCCTCCTCCCTTACAGCGTTTTGATGTTTTAGAAATGTTTTTTAGTTTTTGTTTGTTTTGGCACCAGTCCCGCACTCGTTTCCGGTCAACCTAAACACAGTAGCTGCCGCATGTTTTCCCTTTTGCTCGGCATAGTTTACAACTTTCACTTTGAAACTTACTTCATATAACTTCACTTCAAACCCGACATGATTGATAGCAGATATAATAAACTACAAGTGATGAGAGTAAACTGGATCGTGACCGGTTTATGACGCAATTTAACACACTCGACCCCGTGTTTCAAACAATGTATATGTTGTACGTAATGTACAACTACCGTAAGTATAAATAACAAAGTTTATGTTTCTTGCAATTTCATACACAAAATGTTTGTCACTTAGTTTTACAATGTTTTGGATACATATACACATGTTTCATGGTGTGAAATGGGTACATACAACATATCTCACAACTTACCGACTCTGAAATTTTGATCTCCATTTAACGCCCCCCCTTGGAAAAATTTCACGCCCCCGGGGCGTTTATTAGAATAAATACGGTAATTACTACAATTTAATACATTACAATCTAAAAATGACCCTGTCACAAATACAGAATTACTCACCATTACTATCAGCATCATTGTACGACACCTGGTTAGTGTCCTCCACATCAGTTTTAACTTCTGTGGTAGTTTCTGACACCTCCATTTCATCACTGGAAGACTGGCAGAGAGATGATGGTTATTTATTAGTTTCAATATCAATTAAAAGCAATATGAGTGGTTTATACTCATGTGTACAAGTTGTAGTTATAGATACAGCTGATTAACTCCAGCAGTTAAGGCCAAGTTACTACAGAAAGAATAATACAACTCTAGTATAAAAGATATGTAATCTTTTATTAAGGGGATCAGATGAACAAAATAAGGACGTAAAGCATAAAACATTTAGCTAATGAGGTTAAATGGTTTACCGTGGTGTAATTGAACTGCAATACTTTTCTTTTGGTTTGGTACACGCTATAGCAACGGCAAATTAAGGTACATGCACCGTGAGCAGTAAATTTTTATATGGGTGTCTATCTCACTATACGCCAGCGGAAGGTAGACCGACAAAATATACGAAAGCTGGTTTCTGATTTGTCAAGCAAATTTGATAAGCCCCAATCGGAAGAGGCCTTACATTAAATTATTTTGACAGGAAAATGGCACTAGTGCCGAGAGATTCCCCGGCTTCCTATCGATCTTCCGTATAAAAACATTTTGGTTTCCGATAAAGGATGCAACGGCAGCTACTTGCCGAATTTGTTGCCGAATTTGTTTAACATATATTCAGTGTCAGCTATTCATCTATTTGTATTTTGTTTACGTTCTTAAAATAAACCAAACCCGAAAAACGAAACTGTCAACACTATACCACAATGCGTTACGAACAGTGCTGAAAGTGTACCGTTTTACCCCTAATAGCTAAGAATGAAGTATGATATAAAAAGAACCAATAAGATTCTTAAACACATAATAAAAGTAAAGATCAAGAATACCTTGGAAGTATATTTACATTCAACAAGTGTAATAAATTGATCACGACATCATGACAAACATATTACGAAAATCTATCTATAGTAAGAGTAACCTCCATTTGGATCCCACGAGTTTGAAATACAATTTTATAAAAGAGATAATGACTGTGAGTACGTGTATGAAGTTTGAGGACAACTGTAGTACAACTGAAGTCAGCAGAGTGAGGACGGCATCATTTGGTAGCATACATACAGGTCTATCTCTGTATCCTATTACAGACTTGTCACGAGGGGAATTTAAAGGGGTTAAGTGTGATCCTTGACAACTAACCCTTCACAAATATCAATTAAACCTTCACAAATATCAATTAAACCTTCACAAATATCAAACCTTCACAAATATCAATTAAACCTTCACAAATATCAATTTAACCTTCACAAATATCAATTAAACCTTCACAAATATCAATTTAACCTTCACAAATTTGCATCACAAATCATTAGAACTTGATGTTATAATGATAGAGTGATAGTATGGCCAAATCTGTTGAAAGGTTCAAGAAATACCTTGTACACAATCTTTCATTTCAAATGATCAAGTGTGATCTTTTGTGATGAAATTCTTCCAATGACCACCATAATCTTGATGTTATGATGCTAGGTAGTGAATTAAATTAATCTGTTTGGGTGCTAAGGCTGGACATGCACACTCAATCACACATGTACAGAGGGGTTAATTTACCCCTTACCTATCCCCCTGTTCACTTAATTGGAGATAAAATTAATATTAGAATGTCCATTAGGTACCAACAGAATGATTCCAGACGACACAGAATATTCTAAATATAACTTTCTTATGAGCTTATTATTTAACACAATTAATTGTTTAAAAGTAGTCTACTCCTCATGATTGTGTTTAGCTATATATCATCTTGTACACTCGTTAAAAATATCAAAATATTAGCCACACTCGTGAAATATATTCGGTATTACTGAAGACACTGTTAGATATCCTCTATTTATTTTCACAGATAGCATCTAATCTTACCTCTTCTTTTTCAACCTTTGTTCCTCGTCCTCTCTTCTTTGTTGTAATTGGTTCTGAGTCAGACTCTGTAAAAATGCCAGCAATAGGTTTGGTCCTTGTACTTGTGGCTGAACTGTCAGAATCTGACTCTGAAGAGAAGGCCTTCGCTCGCTTGGCAGGCACAATTTGTTCCTCGTCTGTGTCTACTGATGAAACAGCTGTTGACCTTCGTTTTGTTGTCAAAGCCTCAGACTCAGCAGCATCTGTTGAATTCTGTTATGGAACAAAAATTCTTAAGAATTGTGGTATTTTATTTTAGCCATTTCAAAGTGCTATCATTGAGCTCTAGCGCTCTTTACATATGTGTCAAGAACTCAGTATTGATGGTTAAATGGGAAAATATTATAATTAACAGGCACTTATCTCAATACATGTGATGTTTTTTCGTGGAGTTAGGTTGATTTACTTAAAAGTTAAATGTTTGATACTCACCCGTGACGTTCTTGGTGTGGGTTTTGCAGGGCTGGGTTTGGTAGTGGACACCTTTGGTTCTGGTTTGGACTTTGGTTCAATTCTGGATTTCTGTGTTGAAGTGACCCTGGGCGTTGAGGTCACCGTAGGGGATCTAATGGGAGGTCGGGACTTGGAAGCACTTATCGCTTTCTTGGGAGGAGGAGGGGATGGGGGTGCTCTTCTTGCCGCTGCCTAAAATCATTAAATATACTGTCCATGTAATGTTCTTAATTTAACAAAGGACCATAACTTTGTGTGTTGGGAGCACAAGAGTAAATTTCTGTAAACAACATTCTTTAGTCCGCTCATGCATACAGAATTGACAAATTGGCAGGTGAGCTAAAAATCCTACAGCATGGTATCATTTAAGTCTGAAAAGTTGATGAAAATTGATATCCTGACCATCTCACATCAATCTATAACATTTAATACTGATTATCTGATAGATTTGTACCTTTTTGGCTGCTGCCTCTCTTGCTGCCTTAAGTTGAGCTAATCTTTCTTCTTCCTGTCGCTCACGCTCTTCTTCTTTCCTTTTTCTGTCTTCTTCACGTCGTTTCCTGTCTTCCTCCTCTTTCCTCTTTCTATCCATTTCTGCTAGTTGCCTTGATGACATAACCGGTTTGTGTTTCTACAAATAGAGATAAGTCACACTGATGTTATAGTACTGTAGATATGCATCAGTATTACACAGATTTGTGGGGTGGAGGAACAGCACAAATACCACTCACCCTCTCTTCTCCAAGACAGGGTTATGTAATGTATCGTTTACCATATATCTTAATTTGATAACTCAGAAATTACCTGCAGTTGTTTTACTATTTTGATCACATATTAAACAAATAGGGAAAAAATCATAAAAGCAACTTTAATATTTACAAGAGGCCCATGGGCCTTAACGGTCACCTGAGATTTGAAATATTTCAATTAATTTAAATGACCCTTTTTGGCCCCGCCCATCAGCCCCTTGGGGTCAGTCAGGACCAAAATGTGCATACCATTAAGCTGTCATCCCACTCTGATTATGTTAACAAAGTTAGAATTAATTCCAATAGAAATACAACAAATTATAGTCAAAAATGTGATTTCCCTATATAAACTATAGTATAGTTTACCCCCTCCCCAGGGGCAAACTTGAGACCCCTGGGTCATGAAATTCACAATTTTGGTAAAGCACCTTAAGACCCTTCCATCTATGAAGAGTGTTTGATTCCATCATGTCTGAGAGTAGAGAAGAAGATTTTTGAAAGTTAAGTCAATTTGACCCTTTTTAGCCCCGCCTATCAGCCCCTGGGGGTCGTCAGGTCCAACATGTGCATACCATCAAACTGCCATCGCAAGCTGATAATGTGAACTAAGTTAGAATTAATTCCAATAGAAATCCAACAAATGAAAGTCAAAAATTTGATTTCCCTATATAAACTATGGTAAAGTTTACCCCCTCCCCAGGGGCAAACGCGAGACCCCAGGGTCATGAAATTCACAATTTTGGTAAAGCACCTTAAGACCCTTCCATCTATGAAGAGTGTTTGATTCCACCATATCTGAGAGTAGAGAAGAAGATTTTTGAAATTTAAGTCAATTTGACCCTTTTTAGCCCCGCCAATCAGCCCCTGGGGGTCGTCAGGTCCAACATGTGCATGCCATCAAACTGCCATCACAAGCTGATAATGTGAACTAAGTTAGAATTAATTCCAATAGAAATCCAACAAATAAAAGTCAAAAATTTGATTTCCCTATATAAACCATGGTAAAGTTTACCCCCTCCCCAGGGGCAAACGTGAGACCCCAGGGTCATGAAATTCACAATTTTGGTAAAGCACCTTAAGACCCTTCCATCTATGAAGAGTGTTTGATTCCACCATATCTGAGAGTAGAGAAGAAGATTTTTGAAGTTTTAGTCAATTTGACCCTTTTTAGCCCCGCCCCTCAGGCCCCTGGGGGGTGGGGACCATATAATTCACAATTTTGGTTGACCTTTAGCTATAGAAGCTTTCTGCCAAATTTCCTTAAATTTGATTTAGGGGTTTTGGAGAAGAAGTCGAAAATGTATATTGTTTTTCGGACGGACGACGCACGACGACGGATAAAAGGGGATTAGAATAGGTCACTTGAGACTTTGTCTCAGGTGACCTAAAAATATGAAAGTTTGCCACTTTTCAGCATTAAAATGTCGCTATAGAAATCAAAGTTATAGGTATGTCGCACATAAAACTTACCTGCATTTTCTCCAGTTCTTTTGACTTTTTCTTTATAGCCTGCAAAACAAATCAGAATTAATGAATATGAAATAACAATAACACAGCATTATTTTTGTGTTTGTCCTGAGATTGCTTTTAACAATCATTCAACTTAACATTGTGGACAATTATTAAATCTAAGTAATATATTTTTACTTTCATAATATTTTTTTTTTTTTTGGGGGGGGGGGGGGGGGGGGGTAATTTCGCGATTTCGATATGTAAACTATACTCCTCGGGGTAATTTTTGCGATCAATCCACCTTAGTTTGTAGTTCGAGATTATGCAAATTAATATCAAAATAATATGCGCGTAAATCTTCCCCTTGCGTTTTCCACGTTTACAGTATCAGACTGTTCATACAAGAACTTCTTGCAAACAATTTCATCCTCATTTCATTATATGTATGAAGTAGAATTCAGAAAATCCAATATCTCTTCACAGGAGATTTTCATCTTGGGTGAGCTATGTAAAGACCATCGCGAAACTCTTCTCAAGAGATTTTTATCTTGGTGAGCTATATTAAGACCAAGGAGAAACTTTTCACAAGAAATTTTTATCTCGGGTAATATAATTCTTAATCCACATCTCTAGTAAAGTACTCCATGTAATCATTGTTAGATAAACAGTAAAGCCAAAAAGAATGACTTGGTTCTAAGGCCAAATTTTTCAAAGGAGATGCAGCAGGGAGGCATTTTTTTGGGTTTTTTTGTTAAATCAACAAATATCTTGTTAATAAAACATGACTAGTTATTCGTTAACAAGTACAATCAATGATTGCGAAAGCTCACCGGCGGCAGCAATCACACTATGCATTCATTTTTTATGTATGTATAAGCATGTCATTTTGAAATTGTATATCACATAATATTGCTCCTAGACCTCTAATGGATGTATAAACCAAAGTAGAAGGGTGTGGACTTACAAGCTTTCCAAAACTAACCCACAAAAATCTTTAAAGTGGGTTTTTGTGCCAAAAAAAGTCCACTAAATGGTAAAATGACCCAAAAAAATCACAAATTTTTTCTGCATGATTTTGCCACAGCATCACCCCTGGATCTCTAATGAATGTACAAACCAAATTAGAAGGGTGATAGGTGTATACTTTTGGACTTACCCCCAAAACTTTAAAGTGAGTTTTGGTGCCAAAAAAGTTACTTTAAAGTGAGTTTTGGTGCCAAAAAAGTTAAGTCCACAAAATGGTAAAATGCGAAAAAGTCACAATTTTTTTCTGCATGATTTTGCCACAACATCACTCCTAGACCTCTAATGAATGTATAAACCATATTAGAAGGACATGAGGTGTATACCTTTGGACTTACAAGCTTTCCAAAAACTTACCCCAAAAACTTTAAAGTGAGTTTTGGGGTGGGACGCCAGGGTGACAGCATTAGGTCTTGGTTACTCGTAACCGGTGAGCTAAAAACAAACATTTGTTTTTGGTGTCTTCTGCCCAAATGAGTGCTATTCTTTGTGCGATCTTCTGCCATAACATCAGGTAAATAAATCATTATCATTTAAATGCTTGCCTTCATTTGTCCTACATTAAAATGTTTTCATGACTTGGCGACTAACTAGTAAAACCGACCTGCGGGCTGATTTTCAGATTTTAACAGATGGCTGCCGATGTGTTCCCAATTGTTTTATTATCATTTTTAGCATAAATCAGCATCAATGCACCATTTAATGAGGTGTGCGCTTGGCTGAGAACCAATTTTTTTAGCCAAATGTAAACTCTGCAAAGTCACACTGGCTCTCAAGTCATCTTTAGCCAAATGTAAACTCTGCAAAGTCACACTGGCTCTCAGTCATCTTTAGCCAAATGTAAACTCTGTAAAGTCACACTGGCTCTCAGTCATCTTTAGCCAAATGTAAACTGCAAAGTCACACTGGCTCTCAGTCATCTTTAGCCAAATGTAAACTCTGCAAAGTCACACTGGCTCTCGGTCATCTTTAGCCAAATGTAAACTCTGCAAAGTCACACTGGCTCTCGGTCATCTTTAGCCAAATGTAAACTACAAAGTCACACTGGCTCTCTGTCATCTTTAGCCAAATGTAAACTCTGCAAAGTCACACTGGCTCTCAGTCATCTTTAGCCAAATGTAAACTACAAAGTCACACTGGCTCTCGGTCATCTTTAGCCAAATGTAAACTCTGCAATGTCACACTGGCTCTCAGTCATCTTTAGCCAAATGTAAACTACAAAGTCACACTGGCTCTCAGTCATCTTTAGCCAAATGTAAACTACAAAGTCACACTGGCTCTCAGTCATCTTTAGCCAAATGTAAACTACAAAGTCACACTGGCTCTCAGTCATCTTTAGCCAAATGTAAACTCTGCAAAGTCACACTGGCTCTCAGTCATCTTTAGCCAAATGTAAACTACAAAGTCACACTGGCTCTGTCATCTTTAGCCAAATGTAAACTCTGTAAAGTCACACTGGCTCTCAGTCATCTTTAGCCAAATGTAAACTACAAAGTCACACTGGCTCTCAGTCATCTTTAGCCAAATGTAAACTACAAAGTCACACTGGCTCTCAGTCATCTTTAGCCAAATGTAAACTCTGCAAAGTCACACTGGCTCTCAGTCATCTTTAGCCAAATGTAAACTGCAAAGTCACACTGGCTCTCAGTCATCTTTAGCCAAATGTAAACTACAAAGTCACACTGGCTCTCAGTCATCTTTAGCCAAATGTAAACTCTGCAAAGTCACACTGGCTCTCAGTCATCTTTAGCCAAATCTTTAGCCAAATGTAAACTGCAAAGTCACACTGGCTCTCAGTCATCTTTAGCCAAATGTAAACTCTGCAAAGTCACACTGGCTCTCAGTCATCTTTAGCCAAATGTAAACTGCAAAGTCACACTGGCTCTCAGTCATCTTTAGCCAAATGTAAACTCTGCAAAGTCACACTGGCTCTCGGTCATCTTTAGCCAAATGTAAACTACAAAGTCACACTGGCTCTCAGTCATCTTTAGCCAAATGTAAACTCTGTAAAGTCACACTGGCTCTCAGTCATCTTTAGCCAAATGTAAACTGCAAAGTCACACTGGCTCTCAGTCATCTTTAGCCAAATGTAAACTCTGCAAAGTCACACTGGCTCTCAGTCATCTTTAGCCAAATGTAAACTACAAAGTCACACTGGCTCTCAGTCATCTTTAGCCAAATGTAAACTCTGCAAAGTCACACTGGCTCTCAGTCATCTTTAGCCAAATGTAAACTGCAAAGTCACACTGGCTCTCAGTCATCTTTAGCCAAATGTAAACTACAAAGTCACACTGGCTCTCAGTCATCTTTAGCCAAATGTAAACTCTGCAAAGTCACACTGGCTCTCAGTCATCTTTAGCCAAATCTTTAGCCAAATGTAAACTGCAAAGTCACACTGGCTCTCAGTCATCTTTAGCCAAATGTAAACTCTGCAAAGTCACACTGGCTCTCAGTCATCTTTAGCCAAATGTAAACTGCAAAGTCACACTGGCTCTCAGTCATCTTTAGCCAAATGTAAACTCTGCAAAGTCACACTGGCTCTCGGTCATCTTTAGCCAAATGTAAACTACAAAGTCACACTGGCTCTCAGTCATCTTTAGCCAAATGTAAACTCTGTAAAGTCACACTGGCTCTCAGTCATCTTTAGCCAAATGTAAACTCTGCAAAGTCACACTGGCTCTCAGTCATCTTTAGCCAAATGTAAACTCTGCAAAGTCACACTGGCTCTCAGTCATCTTTAGCCAAATGTAAACTGCAAAGTCACACTGGCTCTCAGTCATCTTTAGCCAAATGTAAACTGCAAAGTCACACTGGCTCTCAGTCATCTTTAGCCAAATGTAAACTCTGCAAAGTCACACTGGCTCTCAGTCATCTTTAGCCAAATGTAAACTCTGCAAAGTCACACTGGCTCTCAGTCATCTCTAGCCAAATGTAAACTACAAAGTCACACTGGCTCTGTCATCTTTAGCCAAATGTAAACTCTGCAAAGTCACACTGGCTCTCAGTCATCTTTAGCCAAATGTAAACTCTGCAAAGTCACACTGGCTCTCAGTCATCTTTAGCCAAATGTAAACTCTGCAAAGTCACACTGGCTCTCAGTCATCTTTAGCCAAATGTAAACTCTAAAGTCACACTGGCTCTCAGTCATCTTTAGCCAAATGTAAACTGCAAAGTCACACTGGCTCTCAGTCATCTTTAGCCAAATGTAAACTCTGCAAAGTCACACTGGCTCTGTCATCTTTAGCCAAATGTAAACTCTGCAAAGTCACACTGGCTCTCAGTCATCTTTAGCCAAATGTAAACTACAAAGTCACACTGGCTCTCAGTCATCTTTAGCCAAATGTAAACTCTGCAAAGTCACACTGGCTCTGTCATCTTTAGCCAAATGTAAACTGCAAAGTCACACTGGCTCTCAGTCATCTTTAGCCAAATGTAAACTACAAAGTCACACTGGCTCTCAGTCATCTTTAGCCAAATGTAAACTCTGTAAAGTCACACTGGCTCTCAGTCATCTTTAGCCAAATGTAAACTACAAAGTCACACTGGCTCTCAGTCATCTTTAGCCAAATGTAAACTACAAAGTCACACTGGCTCTCAGTCATCTTTAGCCAAATGTAAACTACAAAGTCACACTGGCTCTCAGTCATCTTTAGCCAAATGTAAACTCTGCAAAGTCACACTGGCTCTCAGTCATCTTTAGCCAAATGTAAACTGCAAAGTCACACTGGCTCTCAGTCATCTTTAGCCAAATGTAAACTCTGCAAAGTCACACTGGCTCTCAGTCATCTCTAGCCAAATGTAAACTACAAAGTCACACTGGCTCTGTCATCTTTAGCCAAATGTAAACTCTGCAAAGTCACACTGGCTCTCAGTCATCTTTAGCCAAATGTAAACTCTGCAAAGTCACACTGGCTCTCAGTCATCTTTAGCCAAATGTAAACTCTGCAAAGTCACACTGGCTCTCAGTCATCTTTAGCCAAATGTAAACTCTAAAGTCACACTGGCTCTCAGTCATCTTTAGCCAAATGTAAACTGCAAAGTCACACTGGCTCTCAGTCATCTTTAGCCAAATGTAAACTCTGCAAAGTCACACTGGCTCTGTCATCTTTAGCCAAATGTAAACTCTGCAAAGTCACACTGGCTCTCAGTCATCTTTAGCCAAATGTAAACTACAAAGTCACACTGGCTCTCAGTCATCTTTAGCCAAATGTAAACTCTGCAAAGTCACACTGGCTCTGTCATCTTTAGCCAAATGTAAACTGCAAAGTCACACTGGCTCTCAGTCATCTTTAGCCAAATGTAAACTACAAAGTCACACTGGCTCTCGGTCATCTTTAGCCAAATGTAAACTCTGCAATGTCACACTGGCTCTCAGTCATCTTTAGCCAAATGTAAACTACAAAGTCACACTGGCTCTCAGTCATCTTTAGCCAAATGTAAACTACAAAGTCACACTGGCTCTCAGTCATCTTTAGCCAAATGTAAACTACAAAGTCACACTGGCTCTCAGTCATCTTTAGCCAAATGTAAACTACAAAGTCACACTGGCTCTCAGTCATCTTTAGCCAAATGTAAACTACAAAGTCACACTGGCTCTCAGTCATCTTTAGCCAAATGTAAACTCTGCAAAGTCACACTGGCTCTCAGTCATCTTTAGCCAAATGTAAACTACAAAGTCACACTGGCTCTCAGTCATCTTTAGCCAAATGTAAACTCTGTAAAGTCACACTGGCTCTCAGTCATCTTTAGCCAAATGTAAACTACAAAGTCACACTGGCTCTCAGTCATCTTTAGCCAAATGTAAACTACAAAGTCACACTGGCTCTCAGTCATCTTTAGCCAAATGTAAACTCTGTAAAGTCACACTGGCTCTCAGTCATCTTTAGCCAAATGTAAACTACAAAGTCACACTGGCTCTCAGTCATCTTTAGCCAAATGTAAACTACAAAGTCACACTGGCTCTCAGTCATCTTTAGCCAAATGTAAACTCTGCAAAGTCACACTGGCTCTCAGTCATCTTTAGCCAAATGTAAACTGCAAAGTCACACTGGCTCTCAGTCATCTTTAGCCAAATGTAAACTACAAAGTCACACTGGCTCTCAGTCATCTTTAGCCAAATGTAAACTCTGCAAAGTCACACTGGCTCTCAGTCATCTTTAGCCAAATGTAAACTCTGCAAAGTCACACTGGCTCTCAGTCATCTTTAGCCAAATGTAAACTGCAAAGTCACACTGGCTCTCAGTCATCTTTAGCCAAATGTAAACTCTGCAAAGTCACACTGGCTCTCAGTCATCTTTAGCCAAATGTAAACTGCAAAGTCACACTGGCTCTCAGTCATCTTTAGCCAAATGTAAACTCTGCAAAGTCACACTGGCTCTCGGTCATCTTTAGCCAAATGTAAACTACAAAGTCACACTGGCTCTCAGTCATCTTTAGCCAAATGTAAACTCTGTAAAGTCACACTGGCTCTCAGTCATCTTTAGCCAAATGTAAACTGCAAAGTCACACTGGCTCTCAGTCATCTTTAGCCAAATGTAAACTACAAAGTCACACTGGCTCTCAGTCATCTTTAGCCAAATGTAAACTCTGTAAAGTCACACTGGCTCTCAGTCATCTTTAGCCAAATGTAAACTGCAAAGTCACACTGGCTCTCAGTCATCTTTAGCCAAATGTAAACTCTGCAAAGTCACACTGGCTCTCAGTCATCTTTAGCCAAATGTAAACTGCAAAGTCACACTGGCTCTCAGTCATCTTTAGCCAAATGTAAACTCTGTAAAGTCACACTGGCTCTCAGTCATCTTTAGCCAAATGTAAACTCTGCAAAGTCACACTGGCTCTCAGTCATCTTTAGCCAAATGTAAACTCTGCAAAGTCACACTGGCTCTCAGTCATCTTTAGCCAAATGTAAACTCTGCAAAGTCACACTGGCTCTCAGTCATCTTTAGCCATTTTACCTCTTCTATGTCCTTCTGTCTCTGGTCCTGAGATTTGACAGGTTTCTTGAATACGCCTTCAGATATATTCATTTTCTGTTCTGCTGATGAACATCTGCAGTATAAACATAATTCTTACATAGTATCTTCAACATCTAACAAAATTTCCTACAGAGAATTCTAAAAGAGTATATTGGGATAACATTCAGAACCTCTAAAACAGACAATGTAAGAATTTTTCATTCATATTTTCATTTAATAATGATGAGCTTGGATACAGATCTTTAAAACTGTGATAGTTTGTCAACATATTTGGAACTCATCACTATTTATTCAAAAACTATTCAATGTTTATCTGATTTTTTTAACAAGAAAAGATGTTCCTTGGAATGGTGTCTTTAACAGCACCAGATATCTAACTTCATTCAAAACTGATCTTGAATTGATGGGACCATGATAATGAAGCAGGCATTCAAATATTAAAAAAAAAAGATATACAAGGGAGATATCATTTAGTGTTAGACAATTTGAGTAATATTAGTTCACAATTTAACCAGGAAAGACTATTTCTACATGTCTAAAACCAAATATTTTACATGGATTAGGAAGGCTAAGTCTAGGTATGGGTCGACGTCATTTATAAACCCTGATTTTTAATGAACAAAGTCTAATTGGTGTGAGGTCATGTCTTCTGTGACCTACCTGTTGTGGGCTACATCTGGGTTGATAGCACACACCCAGTCATCAGGGAAATCCTTTCCGATGTTGTTAGAGGAGAATGGTAATGTACGCCACTTCAGACATAAGTCTGGAACATCAAAACACCTCATATACATCAAACATTACCTTACACAATGACTAACACAACAAGTAAATCTCAATATTTAATAGCTCTACCAACAAAACTTTTTTTTAAATTATGAAAAAACAACATTTTCATTAACTATAGTCAAACCTGTCTATAAAGACCGCCCAAGGGGAGTCAGAAAAACGATCACTATAGACAGGTTGCCTTTATAGACAGGTCAAAATGATTGCACCAATCAGTTTACGTGAAACTGCCATAAATAACTTATCCTTGAACAAGGCATTTAGTAGACCAGTCAGTTTTAACATTTTCAGAAGTAAAATCAATGTATACATTATATATGTATTTTTTAAATATAAATCTGAAGGGTTAAATCTTTATTAAAAAGACTTTTCCACTAAAAACCCAAGAATAAAACATGATTGTGGAGTCCTAGACAAAATATAACTCAAAATTGTCAAATGGATACAAAAGAAACTTTAAAAAAAGATTTTTTCTGAAATATTACTGAATGTATTAATCAAATTATCTCCAATTCTTTCTTAAATTAAAAAAGAAATACACAATAAATAATTAATTTATTATGTTTGTGTTACAACTACGTTAATTATTTTGCGACATAAACTAACTTCTTTAAACCAAAAGATTTTTTTTCTGACCCAAATTCTGACCTGGATATTTGTGGCAGTTTACAACTTTTTATTACCGTAAAAACTTGTGTAATTTGCACAGTTTTTTTGTACTGAAATAAAGTTTAAAGTTGGGGGTGCACAAATTATACAGGAAGAGATGTTTCCAAGTTTTTTTACAGAAAAAAGATAGTCAATTCAAGCGGACATTTATTTCTGTCGTCAATTATCGTATTAAGCTGTATTGGACTAAATAATTAGATTAATTGGACACTTGTGGCGATATATGCAAAAGTGATTACTTAATTTTACTTTTCTTTGAAAGTGTGTGCAAGTTTGAGCTGATAAATGTTCATAATGCTGTGTGCACTGTGGTTACCGTACGTAGCTTTTATACGGTCGATTTAAGAAAAAAATAAACAAGACTTAATTTTGCTATTTCCTCATTACAAATACAAAATAATCAGATTATTTTAATTATCAAGTATTTAATACAATGATTGTAAGCAAAGTTTTGTACTAATCTGTGTTATTGTCATTTTCATACATCATTTTCGGAACCACCTGTACATCGTTTTTGGTCAAAATTTTTCATGTGCAAAATATACGCATAGAAGTTTTTTTTCATTATTTTCAGCCCCAAAAAGTACCTGCCCAAATTACACTGGTGCGCAAACTACACAGGTTTTTACGGTAGTATTGACTTATTAAAGATGGCGGCAGTACAAACGCTAGTGCCGACAGCTACGATTAATAAAGACATGATTGGCTTTCATGTGAGTAAATCTTGTTGACAGATATGACCAGTGATTGTTATAAGTGATGCATCCTAGTTGTAATCACAAAATTAGCTGACCGTGTCAAATGAAGCCACCTATGCACAGTTGTAATGTAATACCGACACGCATGGTGACCCTGACTCCTCTCTCACCGAGCCCCAGGCCAGAGCAGCTACAGTAATTATAGGCTAACAGGTGGTAGGGGTCTTTTGTTTATATAATCAGGCCAGGGTTGTGGTGGTCCTTTGTTATATAATCAGGCCAGGGTCGATGTGTCTGAATTTTCCGGGGATTTTATGAGGGATGACTGCCGAGGGCAGAAGAAGTTTGACTGTATTCAGGAAAGTTTATTTCAAGGATGTTTCGAAAATGGAATCATATAACTAGTGTTACAGACTTTAGCCTCTTGTGTGCATAAACATTTCTATTCCATATCTAATGATTTCCTCATATACTTTGATTAACTTCCAATAAATCTGATAATTTTTGTTTTGAACTCGCCCAAATGGGATTTCTTGTCACTAAGCTTGAGCTCCACTCATAAGGGAATAACCTACCACACTGCAAAGTAACATTGATCTGCATGGCCCTTTTTCTTGCGTACTTGTTGTCTTCAGAGGGAGGATCCTTCCATCTTTGACTGACATATCCAAAGTTCTCCCTGAATATCAAAAGAATATTAGCTATTACCCAGGTGACTCCATACACATTCAGAGAAATAAGATTTCCTTGCAAGTCTTGAACGAATTGCAATTTCTTAAAATCATTCTAGTTTTATGTCTAGAAGTTATCTCCCTTTATTCCTATTTTTTCTTTCTGTTTCATAATTAGACATTCTGTCAGAGTGTATGTATAGAACTAAATTAAACATGAAAATAAAACAGCATTAAGTTTAAAAGAATTCAATATCAATTCATCAATTTTCAGCATTCATTAACTTGATTACAGCAGCTTTGGATGAAACAGAAAAAATTAAATTCTAAATCAGGAAATCTTTGACAAAATGAAAAAGAGACTTTCACTAATAAGTCTGTTAGGAATAATCAATATCCTTAATCTGACTGTGGAAAAAAGGGCCAAAGGTCAGAGTGACAGTTTGTACTGCAAATTAATATAATTAGAAAACGTCTAATCAAGTTTAAGTGTTGCTGGCTTTATAAGGATACAACCTAATGTAGGCAAGGAATTTTGATTAATCAATACAACTTACCAAAACTTTGTTACACCTTGTTGCGCTATACAAAACAAAGTGTTAAAACATTCAATGAATTGAACATACACAGCAAACCAGGATGGATCATCTAAAAATATTTTCCCTCTTTCAATTTAAAATGTTGTTTTTTTTTTTTATAGAATAATTCATGGTATTTTCTTAACTTGTGATAACCGAATGTAATGGAGTAGCTTCTGGCTCCATTGACCTTAATCAAGGAAAAAGTCATTTGCAGCAATGCTATATGTAAATCACTGCAAGATTTCAATTAGAAGCATGTGCAATATGCAATGAAAGAAAAGTCCAAAAAAGTCCCGTATCAAATATATGTATATATTTCTTATGTTCAGAGATGTTGTTACAATTTTTTATCACTTGTTTAAATATTTTTAAATGATCCAATAATAACATATATATCAAACTTTTCACACATATATTTTTTTAGTTTCACAAGTATTATTGTATCTTACCAACGAAATCTACTTCCTGCAAAGAAATATGTTAACAATATGTAAATTGTTAAATTCACAAAAAAGGCAGTAACGGCAGAGTATCTCCTACTGAAGGAATCCACTTATATTTACAATTCTACAAAAGTTTAAGTTGTAGAAAACAAAGGTATTAGTGTTGATTTCTAATAAAGAATATATGAAATTCTGATCTCTTAATCATCCCGTGTCTGATGACTTTTGAAAAAGTCTATCTGCTTGTCATACCTATTCCTATGTCCTTCCAATACTGGGTCATGTGTTCACCCATCGCTTTCATCATATGTCGATACTCCTTGGCGTCAGCGAAGTCCTGTTTGTTATGCGTAGGTTCTAACACCAAATAGGGAATATCTACAACTCCTACTACACCACTGCAGAACCTGTTTACAAAAAGGTATCTAAACTTTAAATATATCCCGGACCTTAATTAATGCTACCTGTTTGATCAATATGGACTTAAGTACAATTTACAGGTAATACTTCCATTAAGTTAAAGATACAATGAATGTTCGTTCTAAGCTTGCTATTGAATTTCTTATTTAGAAGCATTATTTTTGTAATAAATGTGGAATAATTTCAACTGTTTTGCTGCTTTTTAATATTTAAAGAATCAGATATTTTCAATTTTTATGTGTTGGAGACTGATCAAGGCGACACAATTAGTCAGAATCCTGCATCCAATATATTAATGTCTAGACAGACAACCAGAGTACTTACACCCCTCCATCTGTCTGAGGACCAACTTTTTCATACATTTTGATAAGTCGACTGCAGTTGTACACAAATATACCATCATGATTGCGATTTTCAAGGTTGATCCCAAACACAAAATTCAATATCTTCGGATCCTTTAGTGACCTGAAAGTAAGTAAGAATTTTAACACAAGATGTTTATTTATATTAAGTAGATAATCATTTTCAAGTCTAAAAGAAAATACTGTATCAGACAAGAGATCCCAGAGGGATCTTGGCGCCCACCATTGAATGATCTTTATAGGTTCCATGTCAGATTGATCTCTTCTCTACTTTTCCCTTCCTCTAAGTCTTACTAATCTGTGTAAATTCAGAAACAGCCCTCTAGTACTTTTCAAACAAGGGGAACCTATATATAAAATTAAGATTATAGCGGATAATCGCTGTCTGTCGGCCATTTGTTTTCGGATTGGTCCCAAAATGCAACACCAGGGACCAAGGGGACCTACATATGAAATTGAGAAAGATCCCTTCAGTACTTTCTGAGAAATAGCGATAAAAAAATTCAATTGTCAAAATCCAAGATGGCTGCCTGTCGGCCATGTTGTTTTGTGATTGGTCTCAAAATGCGATATGCATAACTAGGCACCAAGGGGAACCTACATATGAAATTTGAGAAAGATCCCTTCAGTAATTTCTGAGAAATAGCGATAACAAACTTCAATTGTCAAAATCCAAGATGGCTGCCTGTCGGCCATGTTGTTTTCCGATTGGTCTTAAAATGCAATATGCATAACTAGGCACCAAGGGGAACCTACATATGAAATTTGAGAAAGTTCCATTCAGTACTTTCTCAGAAATAGCGATAACAAACTTCAATTGTCAAAATCCAAGATGGCTGCCTGTCGGCCATGTTGTTTTCCGATAGGTCTCAAAATGCTTTATGCATAACTAGGCACCAAGGGGAACCTACATATGAAATTTGAGAAAGATCTCTTCAGTACATTCTGAGAAATAGCGATAACAAACTTCAATTGTCAAAATCCAAGATGGCTGCCTGTCGGCCATGTTGTTTTCCGATTGGTCTCAAAACGCAATATGCATAACAAGGCACCAAGGGGAACCTACATATGAAATTTCAGAAAGATCCCTTCAGTACTTTCTGAGAAATAGCGATAACAAACTTCAATTGTCAAAATCCAAGATGGCTGCCTGTCGGCCATGTTGTTTTGCGATTGGTCTCAAAATGCGATATGCATAACTAGGCACCAAGGGGAACCTACCTATGAAATTTCAGAAAGATCCCTTCAGTACTTTCTGAGAAATAGCGATAACAAACTTCAATTGTCAAAATCCAAGATGGCTGCCTATCGGCCATGTTGTTTTGCGATTGGTCTCAAAACACAATATGCATAACTAGGCACCAAGGGGAACCTACATATGAAATTTGAGAAAGATCCCTTCAGCACTTTCTCAGAAATAGCGATAACAAACTTCAATTGTCAAAATCCAAGATGGCTGCCTGTCGGCCATGTTGTTTTCCGATAGGTCTCAAAATGCGATATGCATAACTAGGCATCAAGGGGAACCTACATATGAAATTTGAGAAAGATCCCTTCAGTACTTTCTGAGAAATAGCGATAACAAGAATTGTTTACGGACGGAGGGACGGACGGACGGACGGAGGGACGGACGGACGGACGGACGACGGACCACGGACGCAGGGCGATTTGAATAGCCCACCATCTGATGATGGTGGGCTAAAAATATGTAAAGGGAGGCAACTTCCAATATGAAGTTAAATTAGCTCCTTGCTGCAGATGTGAAATTATACTGCTATTTCGTTAAGCTAAAAAGTAAATTCCACATTGTCTTGTGTCTTTGTTTAATGCAAAAATCATCAAGGCACTAAAACTGTATAATGAACACCTTCAGCAGTTTACATTTTGTACTTAACTTCTTGCAAAAAAAAATCATTATATTTAATCTGGTTGACAGACTGCAGATAAATCTATAACCGAAAAATAGGTTAAATCTGTCAAATAAATGGACCACAATAATCATATATACATGTCCATGTTACTACAATGAAGTTCTTTTACCCAGTTTTACATACTTTGCTTTCCTGTCAGCCATCTGTTTCTTGTATTCTGTGATTCGTCTGTATTCTGCTGCCTGCTGCTGTGCCTTCCGAAGTTCTGTCTATTATACACACATTAACAAATTAATTACCTTGTTTAAAACATTGGTCTTTCAAACTATTTCACAATCAAATTCACACTTATTTACTATAAATTGGGAACCACCAAACTTTATCAATTTTGTTCACCTAATAGTCTAGCTAGTAATTGCTTGTTTACAGTGTTTAGCAAACTTATTAAAATCAGTTCAGAAATATTCATGGTAATATTGAGCATCTTACAAAGTCTGAATTTAATTAATCAATTATTATTTAAGATGTTGTGTTACTGCACACAGAAATCCCACTCACACTGACCTGCTTTTATCCCCTATTTGAGCATCATATGAAAACCATACTTTGTTTAACCTTAATAATCGGTCCTGTTAGCCAAGATAGATGTACAAACAGTATGAATAAACTGATGAGGGAGGTCGTGGTTCATGTCTGATCAGAGGTTTCAAACTCTGATTACCTTATAAGGCGAGTGAATCATCCAGATTACCTTATAAGGCGAGTGAATCATCCAATGTTCCACCTGCCCACCCATACAAAAATTCACTATTTTATGTTTAAAACTTACTCTTTGATCTTTTGATATAGACCCACTTTGTTTATTCTCTAAATGCCTGAAAGGAAATGATTGTAAGAAAATTACTCACAAAATTTATGCACCACAGCTTAACACTTGTTAAAATAAGAATATGTTTTTGAATGTTAAAAAACGTACATGAGCAGTACAATAAACATCGAGTATTAATAGTAAGTACATTATACAATGTCAGCATACTGTAAACCAACTTATTATTTTGAGCAATTAATTTTCTCGTATTTCACAAACGAAATCCTCGAAAATGAATTGTCAAATAGTTTCAATCTCAGACACAGTAGGTTTTTCATGACAGTATATTACAAAATTAAATTGCCACAAAAAAGTTATTAGGCATGAAATTGTGAAATTAAGTTGTCATGCAAAAGTTATTAGGCACGAAAATGTAAAATAAAGTTGCTGTGAAAAAGACATTAGGTATGAAAATGTGAAATTAAGTTGCCGTGAAAATAAATTGGTTGACAGTATCAACAAAGCTGAAAAGATATATTTTCAGATTTAAAAAGTTGTCTATTATCAGTCAACTGTGGTAGATCCAGGATTTTATCCGAGTCATGTTTAATAAATTTGTATGTGTTAATTAAGTCATGCTGTAACTTGCATTTAAATTCATATGCCTATACCTATACATAATAGCCTAGATCCAGGACAGGTATTTCTTTCTTAAACGTTTTAAGGTACCACTAGCATATAAGATCAGGTGTAAAGAAGTGTATCATGGATCGAAATGAACATGTACTGTAGACAAAAGTTAAAGCAAAACTTACATACTGTGTCATGGGAATTATATTACATTAAAACTAAGAAATTATATTGTATTACTCAACGAGTCCTAGAGGTTCATTTCAATTGTATGGCATCTTTCTTCTCCAAATATAAATAAATTATGAACAATCTTTAGTATGTAGACAAAAATAAAATATGGCCAAATATAAACCAATGACAAATGTGAGAACAATTCAGGATGAAATGAATAAATAAAACATGTGTGAAACTGGTGATTTGGAACATTGAAAATGAGAATAAAATACATTTTAAGATATAGATTAACTGGCTCGCTCTAATTTTCAATCACAGGACTCCATTCCTTAACAGTAGCCAACCACTCACTTAGCTTTACTCTCAAGTTCCTTCACTTTATGCTCCGCCTGCTTAGCTTCCTCCTTGGCCCGCTGAACTTCATTTTCTGACCGCGTCTTGAAACGATTAGATGAATATTTGTATAACTTAGGTTTGTAGAGACTACACATTAACTTTTTAGTCCGCACTTTTTTGCCCTGAATATATATTTTCATCCTTGGGTCCACATATAGAATAGATGCATAAGCTCTGAAAGATTTTCTCTCTGGCATCAACCTGAAAGTAAAACACAAACTGATAAAACATGGTAATGATGGCAATACATGTTTGAGCTACCCCGAACCCATTTCACAAACATCGACTTAATTCTGTAGCAATAAATGGGTCTTGCTACTTTTTCCCTTTTTCTTTTTTTTATTTATGAAGTAATAAATTATCTCACTACATTTTTCCATGTATGTTTTATTAAGTGCACTATAGGTGCTTAGCTATTCTATTTAACAGCTATACAAATGCATCTTTTAATCATATAGATGTGACTGGTGAAGGTTAGTTTGCTAATTCTCAATTTATTTACTCTAGGGTTAATGGGCGAGAAATGTATCTAGACATTTTGACAACTGACTTTACACTTCCATCCCATCGCCGAATAGTGAGTGGTCTCCAACATTCCCTCATTCTCTTGACACAAAATAGACACTTTTGAAAGCTCTCTAACAGAGTTTTCAATTACTAATTGTGTTTAAGATATTTATTTTTTCCAGTTAGATTTATGCTAAACTGACGAATCTTATTCCAAACATATTCAATTTTGTTTTCCTCCGATCTTTATAATAGTTCCGATAATCATAAAATAATCCACAAACTATGTCAATGTCCCAATTGAAATCATACAATTAATAAGAATAAACCGAATTATCTCCCTTGATTTTCCTAACGTACCCTTCATCAGAGTCAAAGTCCTGTGTCGGGTTTGCCAAGAGGATATCTTCACTATCTGCTGTTATATCTAACTCGGGTTCACCATTGTCTAACAATTTCATATTATACACTATCACAAGCGTTCCCTGAACTGCCCTCAATCTTGTCAAACTGCGCAAAGAATTCCTCCTCCGTTGTGAATGGTGAATACTTAAGTATGAGTTCCATCTCCATGTCGTGCTGAAATTACACAATTTTAAACAATAATTATATTCAGAACTTAAATTCTTAAAATCCAGAAATTCCAAATAAAAGGATTCATTTTTAAATACAGAGTATCGGTTCACTAATGATGCTATTGTAAGAAACACATGACATTTATATTTTGGTATGTTATGATCATCAAAAAAACCTTTATAAAAAGTTAAAATGTAAAAAAATGAAGGTAAACTATTTAACGCTTTAAATAGCAAAATAAAAAGAAGAGTGCCAACTCCTGAATCCAGGTATCGAAATGGTGTATTGAAAAGGAATGCTGGTTGCCGATATGTTTCGAAACATGTCGGCAACCAGCATTCCTTTTCAATACAACATTTAGATACCTGGATTCAAGAGTTGGCACTCTTCTTTTTATTTTGTTATTTACCTGGATCGTTTAAGAGGCCTCTGTATCTACTATGGATCCTCCTGGAACCAAGCGTTGAAACAAAGCATCTTTTTGAACTCTGCAGGACATTGGTTCTTGGAGAATTTCTCCTTAGGGAGAATTTTCTCGTCTGATTTTATGTAACGCTTTGCGCAGGTTACAAAATTAACAATGAATCTACTTACACAATCAACCATGAATCTGCTACGTATATTTGGACTAATGAAATCAACATCTAAAACAATACCTACTAGGTAGAATAAGATTCTTTGTTAGTACATGAAAGTTACATTCAGAGTTAATATACCTTTGGTCCAGGTGCTGTGGCATTCCTTGTATTGACATCAAATGATGGTAGAGGCACAATTACCTACAACACAGGTTTATAGTTAGTCAAAGTCTTGAACCACAGTCATAACCCTGCCTTGCTGTGTGACCAGCAGGAATATAAAACTGGTTTACAAAAGTACAGATAGATAAGGAAAATGGTATAATAGATACCTTTTTAACACTGCAGATCAGTGTTCAAATGAGTTAGTTAGTTATTATTTTCTGAAGACAATTCCCCTAAACTGCACAAAATGTATGGGGTTTCTGAAATAACCTGAACAGTTGCTCTGGTTTACAGATTGACTTACTTCATCGATGCCTTCCTCCTCGTGGAAGGTCCTGGAGAGAAAGAGGCAGGACATGGTCACACCCTTTTTGGTAAATAACATTAGATCATTGCCAATCCTCATGGATCCACTACAACCAAACAGTTCAATTTACAGTAAAGACACCAATAACTGCAGTACCTCATATTACTACATATAAAACCTCCAGCAGTTCAATACCATGACTTACGTTTATAACTTGATTGCTGACATGCTAAACTTTATAAGCCAATGCAAATATATTCTCAGACAATTGTAATGATTTCAGACAACCGATGAAATAGAACTTCTGATTTCAGAAAACTTCTTTGATAGAACTTCTAGATCTATACACTACACATATGCAGCAATACTGAATTCAAACATTTGCTGTAATAGTCTTAATGAGAATTAACTTCAGGAAACTGTCGTAACAGTACCTATGATTTCAGATAAATGTCATGATAGCATTTATGATTTCAGGCAACTGATGTAATAACAGTATGTACGAATTCAGATAACTGTCGTAATAGTACTTAGAATTTCAGACGACTGTTATAGAAGTACTTACGATTTCAGACCGTTGCCGTACATTCCAATAAGTGGACTATCAAGTGACCTCTTTGTTGAACGCCCAAAGGTTACAATATCTGCAGTGTCATCTGGAAACCAAAAAAATATATAAAATATTATTGAAATTTTCATCACAGTTGATTTTCATATAGAGAATGATTTCCATGGATGTGTTCATAGTTTTCAGGGTATATGTGAAGTTCAAATCCAGAAAACTAATTAACCTTCCTTGGAAATTTACAATATTTTTTCTAAGACGACAATTTCAGCACAAGTTTACTGATGATTTGGGAACATGTTCATAATTGTAAGTATTTCTCGAGGATGATTTCTGGATATCAACACAGCTTTGATATACATACTTGGATCCATTCCTTCCCCATCGTCTAGAAAGCACAGCATGTATTCACCCCGCAATTCCTCATCTTGAACTGAAGTACAGTAAAATAATTCACAATTAGTTACCTTGTTGGTTTTAGCACAGATCTAGACCTACAGAAGACATAATTTAATGCTGATTGTGTGAAAGAGATCGAACCAGAAGACTTTACTAGTATCAACTGATCTCACAACTTCACGTGTTTTTCTTCCTGCCCTAGTACCGAGCTCAAGTCACCACAGACAGGAGCCTGGGATACAGAACAGGATATGACAGGAGTCTGGGGTACAGAACAGGACATGACAGGAATCTGGGATACAGAACAGGAATCGACAGGAGTCTGGGATACAGAACAGGAATCGACAGGAGTCTGGGGTACAGAACAGGATACGACAGGAGTATGGGATACAGAACAGGATATGACAGGAGTATGGGATACAGAACAGGATATGACAGGAGTCTGGGATACAGAACAGGATACGACAGGAGTCTGGGGTACAGAACAGGATACGACAGGAGTCTGGGGTACAGAACAGGATATGACAGGAATCTGGGATACAGAACAGGATATGACAGGAGTCTGGGATACAGAACAGGATATGACAAGAGTCTGGGATTACAGAACAGGATATGACAGGAGTCTGGGATACAGAACAGGATATGACAGGAGTCTGGGATACAGAACAGGATATGACAGGAGTCTGGGGTACAGAACAGGACATGACAGGAGTCTGGGGATACAGAACGGGATACGACAGGAGTCTGGGGTACAGAACGGGATACGACAGGAGTCTGGGGTACAGAACAGGATACGACAGGAGTCTGGGATACAGAACAGGATATGACAGGAGTCTGGGATACAGAACAGGACACGACAGGAGTCTGGGATACAGAACAGGATACGACAGGAGTCTGGGATACAGAACAGGACACGACAGGAGTCTGGGGTACAGAACAGGATATGACATGAGCCTGGGATACAGAACAGGATATGACATGAGCCTGGGATACAGAACAGGACACGACAGGAGTCTGGGATACAGAACATGACACGACAGAAGTCTGGGATACAGAACATGACACGACAGGAGTCTAGGGTACAGAACAGGATATGACAGGATTCTGGGATACAGAACAGGATACGACAGGAGTCTGGGGTACAGAACAGGATTCTGGGATACAGAACAGGATATGACAGGAGTCTGGGATACAGAACAGGATACGACAGGAGTCTGGGGTACACGACAGGAGTCTGGGGTACAGAACAGGATATGACAGGAGTCTGGGGTACAGAACAGGATACGACAGGATTCTGGGATACAGAACAGGATAGACCTGAAGTTGTGTTCATAGAGAAAGACAATTATGTTCCATACACTTGAGACTTCTCAGGTGACCTAAAAATGAAGTCAGTAGAGTAGAGGTAATATAAGGTTACATGCATGTACTTATAATTACCACACACAGACAGATTCATATCATCCCCATGTTGATGACCATCATTAGGGGATAATTAGATCTGTCATGATTACATACCTTTGTCTCTTTATCAATTAATTAATTTAAAATTTAAAATAAACAAATCATTACAAATCACATACCGTATATATGTCTACACTGAGTTTGCCAGTTCTTAGAAAGTACATCAATTATGCACAAAATCAATGAAAAGAAATTATATTTCATTACACAGGGATGTATGACAAAACGGAGCAGATCAATACTCACTGGTAAATATGTCCATTCTAGTTGCCGAGGCATCTCTGTAAAACACAATTACATGTACATTGTATACGAGTTCTATAATGTAAAACACAATTACATGTACATTGTACAAGTTCTATAACAAGGTGGTAACAAAGTCAATTGGTAGCATTCTACACAATACATAATATATATGTATCCATAAATTATGGAGCCACAAAACACTGTAAGGAGATGTACCACTTTATGTTCTGTCTAGTGGTCATGGGGCCTGACAACAGCTAATTAATAAGGTCATGTGACAATTGGACACCGCTGTTTATTGTTAAAAGGCTCACATCACACATTGATATAACATATTTTTACTTTTTAACAAGAGATCCCTGAAGGATATCGGTGTTCACGATTGAATTATCTTTATCAGGTCTAGATCTGTGTGCAAGACTATGATCTTTCTATGATTGCATTCCCTTCTTTCCTTTTAATCATATGCTAACAGGGGGAACATACATTTGAATCTTTATAGAGATCAAAAAACTTTCTGTGAACATAAAAAATTGATAAAAAAACTCAACTGTTAAAATATTCTCCCTGATCAAACCTTAAAATTGAACAGATACATCAAGGGACCAAGGGAAACAGCTAAACTTTGAAGCCTGAGAAGTATATCTAAAGGGCACAGTTAAGTATCAAAGGGAATCTAGATATGAAGTTTCAGAAATATCCTTCAGGTGTTTCTCAAGAAATTGCAATAAAATCTGCCTGTCAGGCATTTTGTTTTCCGTTCAAACTCAAAAGTGGATAAGAAAACAACTAGCGACCAAGGGTAACCCACATAGGAAGTTTCAGAAATATCCTTCCAGTATTTCTCACACTCTGCATGAGAGGAAGGTGCTAATTTGAAGATAATCAGGGTAAGACAATTGAAAGTGTCCAAATGGTAGCCATACTTGATGACAACTATGCGCAAATATAGAGTATCATGAACAATGTCCAACAAAATCTTGTTTTCCAAGTCACAATGAAGTTTAATGCTAAAGTACGTGCAATGGAAATTGTCATTACTGCATGCCTGAGCATCCTCAGGATTGATCCCTGCCCCCTAACATTCCACGAGTTGTAAGTGTTTACCAGAGTTACATGTGATCAATGTAAGTACACAATTGTACAACAAAAAGTAAACTCAACAAAAACAAAACAAAAACGAGAGAAAAATGCATAGCCTGTGATGAAAAATAAAATAATTGGTCAGGTAATACAGTATGTACCATCTTCTTTCTCAACATACTAGTACCCTTATATCAGCCAAGCATTACAGAGACATTGTCAGGCTTTATATAAGCACCAAATCACTTGAATAAACAACAATCATTCCAATGAAGACAGCAGGTTTAGCCACATTTTCCATGCAGAGATTTTTTATTTCAGGGAGCAGTCTACCGCACAAGACAGGGCATTTTATTGGTGCATCCAATATCTTTGGCACTCGCAGTATACTAATAAGTGCTCAAACTGCTAGTAAATGCTTGCATGCTGAAAAAAATCATTGTGTGCTGACCTTATGTTGGCCCTACTTCTGACACCACAAAGATGGCAAGTGTGTCTTTGTTGGATGCAGACATGACCCGAATAAGTTTGAGATGCATTGGTGGAGGAGTGCGATGTACATTGATAAATCTAGATTTTCTCTGCATTGCTCAGACAGGAGAAAAAGTTGCATCTCGAATGTAGTGAACATTTTGCCAATGCAAGCATGGTTGAACGGGATAGATTCAGTCAGGGCTCTTTCTCACTAGTTTGGGATGGGGCCTATTTGTCTCCTTTTGCTAAGATTTTTGCAGGAGTAAATTGCAAATTTTGGGAATTTGGCTTTAAAATGAAATAATTCAAATTGGGAATGGGGCCCATTAATGGCCCCAAAAAGCCCTAACAGTGGAACTGCTGTAATGGTTTGGAGAGGCATCTCTCTCATAGAGTGGAAGGTACATCACATCCTCTAACCACGTGTCCTTCCACTTATTGGACGTCATAACCCTCATGTTTTAGCAAGACAATGCACGGCGGTATGTTGCCAGAGCATGTCGCGATTTTCAGCAAACAATATGCAGCTTCTAAAAAGGCCCTCCATATAGCCTCAACATGTCTCCCATTAAGTATGTTTGGGATGAGATTGCTAGGCATATCGAAATCATCAGAACTGCACCCTGTTGATTGCAGCATTGACATAAGAATGGAACATTCCCTTGAGGTGAATTAACATTCTAATGAAGAAAATTTGTGCAGGAATTACGCAAGAGTTGATTACACCAGATACTGAAGTGTAACTTTTCTATGCAAGGGATATCCAACTTGGAGAGACTATATTTATCTATCGACAACATCAGCGACATCACACATTTTTACAGTATTTTATAAACGTAGACTTGTACAAACATTCCAAATGATCATAACTTATAAAATTGCTTAATTCAATTATGCATTTCTTTTTGTTGAATTAAAGAACTATACCATATACACCAATTAAATGTATACCAGTAATAGCCGTCCTACTTTTCATTAACGATATAATATTATAACCCCAATACTCCATACTCCACTACACAATATCATAACCTACACATGAAGTGTTAAAATGAAATATTTATTCATTGATGGCGATTTCAACATTAACAAATTACAAAATAAGTTTACTAGTAATTTTCTGGAGTGTTAAGATCTAGCACGGAAGTTTTCGTATCATTTATAAATCAGAAACTTCTTATTAAGCCACTTACCTGGCATTGTCCACCAATTCTGCAAGTGCACCAAACAGAAATTCATGGGTAGTTCTGAAAACAGGAAGGGAGCGATTAATCCTCAGTTTTTATTTACTTTCCACTAATAATTACAATATCTTTTATTTATCCAGGGTTACTTAGACAAGTCTAATTTACAATATGGCTCTGCAATGTAGCAATATACTACTACCATGTAAATTTTATAGACAACAGTTGTTGCTTGAAGTCTGGTAAATGTGCAGCAATGTAGCTATTCTGCAGTTTACTCAGTACAACACTTACATCTTCTTTTGTAGAACTGGTGTAAAATACAACTAAATATGAATTGAATTAACTGGAATATCTACCATTAGAACTCGACTCTAATATCAAATACACATGGACATTAATTTATAAAATTAAGATCTGGTTATCAACCTCCTAGTATTTTACCATTGTTACTGCACACTATCTTTTCTGGTAATATTTTCAGGGCAGTCTCACCTCTAATAACTGAAGTAGTAACTTTTTTATTTGATTACTTACCTGTACAGTAATTAAACTAGCTTTTAAATTTTGTTCCACAAAGAATTATTATATTGCCTAGCCTGTATTTCTGATTTGTCTGTTGTAAATATTCTATTAACCTTTAGTTAAAGTGATGAATTAATTGTATATATTCTTATTAACTAATCTAATTATTATATCCAAATACAGTTCTAGTGTTGTCCAATAAAAAGTATTTTCTAATATTCTTTTTCCTGGCTTGTAACCTATAAACTGAAAATACTTGACTGTAAATAGTTCATCTTGAAATTCTAGCATTCTATCGACTTACTCTGGAGACTCACTTGTATATTTTCCATCAACACATTAATTTCTTATAAACCGTAGATATCCCATTGACTAGCTTTTAAGAAATTGACTAACAAGTATGTGTCCATTGACTAACCAGCGTTTCATTGACTATCCTGCAATTCCATTGAGTAACCAGTACATATTCCATTGACTAACAAGTGTGTATTACATTGACTATCTTATTGAATATCAAGTAGTTAATCTGCACATATTCTATCAATTAACCAGGTATTCTATTAACCAACTAGTAGGTGCCCAACTAACAAGTGTCTATTTTATGGGCTAACCAGTAGCTATCCTACCGACTAATCAGTTGTATCCTACCGACTAATCAGTTGTATCCTACTGACTAGCCTGGTATCCTATTAATTATCCAGATATTCTTTTAACTAACGAGGTATTCTATTAACTAACCAGATATTCTTTTAACTAACCAGGTATTCTATTAACTAACCAGATATTCTTTTAACTAACCAGGTATTCTATTAACTAACCAGGTATTCATACTGACTAAGGAGAAGGTTGTCTATTGACTTACCAACACACAATTATTAAATTACATTCATACCAACTACTGGTTAGCATGTAGCAAGATCTACTTACTGTGAATATTCTGCTAGAAAATATTAAAGAGATAATATGTTAGTTCTGTGCATTTATACCCATGTATCAATGATAACAAACACAGATCACTTTCCCTCTTTATTGAAAACAATGCACAAAATTTACATACAAATACCAGGTTCTATACACCAACATCCATATCTAGTAATCATTACCTTGGTACACACACAAACATATTTATATATACATACAAATACCAGGTATATACACCAACATCCATATCTAGTAATCATTACCTTGGTACACACATATTTATATATACATACAAATATCAGGCTATATACACCAACATCCATATCTAGTAATCATTACCTTGGTACACACACAAACATATTTATATATACATACAAATACCAGGTATATACACCAACATCCATATCTAGTAATCATTACCTTGGTACACACACAAACATATTTATATATACATACAAATACCAGGTATATACACCAACATCCATATCTAGTAATCATTACCTTGGTACACACACAAACATATTTATATATACATACAAATACCAGGTATATACACCAACATCCATATCTAGTAATCATTACCTTGGTACACACACAAACATATTTATACATACATACACGTGAAATACAATTTTACAACACATACAACAGCTTTTAATTAAGCCCTAGATTAATTACAGGTACAGTTTAGTCAATACTCAGAAGTAGGTAGTTGTTTGAACTTCTTTGTACAATTGTGCAATAGACAATGGAGATAAAGATTTAACAACAATAATTTTAATATACATTTAAAAAGGCAGTTAAACTCATTCTGTATGTCCTTATTGAAAACTAGACATCAACAACATATATTTAAGGGATGGTAGGGAGTCAGGGACCATGATATTGTCATCTAAATGACAAAGATGAAATTTACATCTAAATGACAAAGATGAAATTTACATCTAAATGACAAAGATGGAATTTACATAACAAAATAATCACTTTTTTTTTCACTATGATTCATGCTATTGAGCTTAAACTATTTCTAATGTATCATTTTGGATTCTAATCAATAGTGAATATCTATATGAAAGACAATACTTTTAACAAGATCATGCAAATTAATAATGAGCCTTCAAACCCAGTCAGCACTAGCCTAAATAATCCCTGCCTACAAGTGTTGGAAGTACAACATGCCTTCCCATTTATCGGTCAGGTGTATGTTAGCCGCAGGCCGGAAGATCTTTTATGATGTATAAACATAAGACTTTCAATTTTAATCTTAAAGGTGATCATGATCTTCAAAGTGTTGAATTGAAGCTATACAAACTACCTAGTGTTTTGGCAAAAATTCTGTTGTTTTTTCTATCAGGGTCTCTCTTCATTAATTCTATTAACTTCACTTAGGAAATGGAAACAACTCTTAAAATAGCTTGCCAAGTCAAAATGTTATATTTGATCAAAAGTCCATGTTTTATTCCAATTGCTCAAATAAAAGTCATAGTGATAATAACTGGAAAATGAAAAGAAATTAAAAAAAAAAAATAACAGCACACTGAATAATCAATATCACATTTTCACAGAGTATACAATGTATGTATTGCTAAATTGGATTCTTTTTTTCGATCAAGGAGATATCTCATTTTGCTAAGTTACAATTTCCTTTTAATTTGATCTTTGATTTACTAACTTCGACTTGCATAAAATTATATTCCAGATCTGGACCATGAACAAATCAATAAATCCATCTATTTAACAAATCAATGAATCGTCTATTTAACAAATCAATTAATCCATCTATTTAACAAATCAATTAATCATCTATTTAACAAATCAACGAATCGTCTATTTAACAAATCAATGAATCGTCTATTTAACAAATCAATGAATCGTCTATTTCATAATCTATCTTAGAAGGTCCCGATTTTAAAATCAATGCAAATTATATGAGAGATGCATCTACAAAAGGGCAAACTACTACCGACACTAATTTGTCTTCCTTAAGCAGTGTATGAAAGTATATATTAAAATTCTTTAGACAATTGGTCTACAGAAAATTGAAATCCCATAGCCAAAGTCATTCTTCCATAGACCAATTTACTGTCACGCAAACGCTTGCATATATATTATATATCATCCAGTTCAAACTCCCTCAAATGTTTGAAACCAATGGCACCCTATTAGACATAAAAAGACCTCGATTGTAAGCTCTGATTTCATATGATTGTTTTTCAGAAAATATAGAAACGTTGTTTACATGAATTGTAATGTATGTCAGGACTCAAACTTTTCATAGCCAATCGGGCCAACACTTAGAAATTTTACATAGACTGACCAGGTTTTCTATAGCATCGGGCCATAGGACCACCATTACTTTTGAACACTACTTAAGACAGGTGGTTGATTTTACAAAAAAGATGAGTGAGTGTAATGTTGTTACAAAATTAGACTACATATATCCTGAAAAAATAGCTGGTTTAAAGTCAAAGAATACCAGGATGTTTTTGCTGACAACCTGATTTTAATGAGAACTCTCGATTTCTATAATAAATGACATATACATGTTACATGTATATCAAATTATCAATGTTCATTTATATATACCTATTATATTGAGTCCGCCTGAAGAAGCCTGAGAGGGCAGAAAGGCCTAGTGGCAAAGTCTTGTTTTCACATACAGGGCCAGACAAACTATTTTACCCATCCATCTGACTTTTTCAGAATAATAATTAACAAGACCAGAAAATTAAAAAAACCTTTAATATGCCATAAGCATATATTATAACCGTAAGTTACCTTCATACATGTACTAATGTAAAGTTCAATGAAGGGAATTATTTGCATATTTGTTGCCCATCCTTTACACTATAGCTAGTATACTTGAATTGTGATGAACAGAAGAATGATTTTGCTTGGCCCTGCTAACTTAGATATGTACATGCACTAGACAACATTTCACATTATAATTTACCATAAATGCATATAAGAAACACCTAGCAACATTCATTTAAATAATTTTACACTACAACAAAGTTATAACAAGCCATTATGATGAACTATATGTATAGACATCAGGCAAAGCATTGGTACAATAACTTGGGATAAAAATGTAAATTAATCATGCTTATACATGTACTTTTGTCCTGGCTCTATATATCAAAAACTTCTTGATGGCTCATATAAAAACAATCTTCCTGGGATGAATAACAATAACATCTACTATCTAAACAATCATATAACAGCAAACTTTATAATTACATTCAAAATGGTCCATACCTCAGAATATATCATAATTTACAGTGTACTTATATTGGGATTTATCGTTATTATATACAATAAAATATACAGTATAGTCTTATAGATTGTCAGACTGTGTTATCCTATCATGAGGTCACCCTGACATAACACCAGCATAAAATCAACAAAAGGTGTTATTAAGAAACTGTAAATCGTATTACATTATTGTCAGCATTACCATTATACAACCTGCCAGTTAGGAATTGATTCAAGTAAGTATGATATACATTTATACAATATTTGTGAATCCTCAGACTCCTGTCCCTGTTGCTGTAGTTGGTAAATTGCATATCCACAAAGCAGCTTGGGGAATGGACATCTGTGGTCTTTCAGATGAATGCACGAAGAACCTTCAACAGAACCATGGAATCCATTAATAAACCAAATTAGCGTGATATTCTATAGATAGGGCATACTTACGAATTGGTATGAAGATAATCAAAGCTCAACTGAGCCCGGCTCAAGTTGCTGTAATGTTGAGCCATGTTGAAAGTGATAAGAATTAGCTTGGATGCAACTTCGCCGATAATTTTGACGCAGGCTAGGTTTTAGTAGCCCAACCGATGATCACAGTCGTCGTTTCCATTATTTGCATTGGTATGTAGCTTCCTACATTCAAATTTCAGCTGCAGACGCCAAAACGATAGAATTATCTCCTTCGAGACGTACTCGTGAACCTCATGCAGAAAGTACCGCCTGTGCACCACTTCCTGTCCAATATGCAAATGAGTCAAATCAATGCGCCTAAATAACAAATGATAATGTCATCGTTATTGTATGTGAGTAATTGTAATTTTTATTTGACCAACAATAATTTTTTAACTGTAGATATGACCATTGACTTTATTTTGCATCAGGATGCTCCATTTAATCTTGAGAGTTGTCGATGATTTTAAGCATAAAGCGTGAAATAAAGGTTGACCGAAAATAATAAATTTTAAGAAAGCGGAACGCAATCTGACGCAAGTTTTAAAATTACTGCAATACCCCGCCTCGATAAATATTATTGAAGTCAGGTTGAAATAGGCCTAATGTTGGCATGAATGAAAAGTTGATAAAATTACGAAAAATTTTTCTTTTCTTTTTAATCCTTTATACCAGTCAAATATCAGAAACTGTCAGCTCGGTAAAAAAAAATGAATTGCAGTCAGCTTAAATAAGCCTTTTTGTCACAGTGATGATATAGCCTAAATTCAGCCAAAGGTTTCGGTGATATATGATAAAGTAGTATTCATTGTGATCACATTATGCTATTTCTCAATTGATATATTATGTATTGTAAGGAGGCCTTACAAATGTTGTAATAACTTGTGCCTGATCCTTTATATGCTTTTGAAGCAAATAAAATATGTTTAAATCAAAATCTTTTACTTTATCCTTGTGATGACAGGCCATATCTTTTGTTTTTTGGCCAATCAAAGCAGTGCTTTCTATTCATCGCCTTGAAATCCGTCTATTTTTGAGCGAAGGTAGAATTTAACTTTTTATTAATATTATCATTATTATTTATTTATTTTCCTTTTTTTTTCTGCAATATATACACAACACTCGTGAAAAATATCGATATTATGTCACACTAATGAAATGTATGTTATATTAAATGGGAAACAATTCAGTATCGTCTATATAATTATAATTCAATATGACTTCAGTGTTCCCGAACTTAAGAATTCCCTTAACTTAAAATTTTACATAGGTTCCATAGCTAAATTTTTGTCTTTAAATCCAATAATGCTTTCCTATGGGCGAATTTTAACACACCGTAAACACATTGATAATGGGCATGTTTACTCGACAATTTATACATCTGTATTTAATAAAAGACATCTGATTTAAAAAGAAGAAGAAAATGTCTCCATTTAAATGGAAATGTCTTTAATTCATACAGGGATATAATTCTGTGATTATAACGTCAGAAATAGAGTTATCTAGCTTAAATTAAATGGGTAAAAACTCACACGGCTATTCGAAATCAAAGTAATTGTCCATCAGATTTTAAAAGGACCAATTATTGTATTTACAGCTAGATAGGTACTGGCTATCAGTTACTACGACACACTTACAATATGATTTAACTATGATCGAAATTAAAATAACAAACGTATAGCATGATCTTCATTTTGTTGAAGGTGATTTTTAATATGAAGTAGAAGTAAACAGTACATGTCAGACGTAGATAAGAACATAATGGAACAAAGAATTATACTTATAATAAATTACCTTATTGTTATATAATCACTAAATTACTGGAAGTTTTGCTCTTTATTCATTAATTCGATTAAAAATTCGATTTTCCCCCAGAATTTTTTTATTTAAATTATTATGAGCACTTTTATATCAAAAAAGAATTCTCAGACATAAAAAAAAAAAATAGCGGATAAAGAGTAAAACGGCGCCTCATTTAACAGGTATATTCTTTCCCCGCTCCCACACGCGTTGATTTACGTGTATAAAATCTCAAAACACATACATGTATACCACCTGTCGAAATCTTAAACGAGAGGATTAACCCGACAGGCACCTCCTGCTAGACTACATAAGGACAGAATGGACATTCTTTCTGACTCCATCAATGCCAACATATTGGAAACATAATGTGATCACTTTTCAACTGACCATTCACATTGTTAGCATATAAAAGGTTGTTGCTAGTATTATATCATATACAATTGATATTTGTTTAATTAACACGTACCTAACCTGGGGGATACATGTGGGTCTATTTGTGTAAAGTTATTGCTTTCACGTTTCGGCGGTTGTGTTTTTTTTCTTTACTAAAATTAGCAATGTAATTTAAATTCAGTTGGTAATAGAACCCGCAGACAGTTGTGTTTTTAGAGCTTACTGGTATTGAGCCCTGCATTCCTTGTTACGTGTAGTTTTGACCACATTTGAATGTTCTAGATTTACAGTCACGTGAGCAATGAACTTTGAACCAGGATGTTGTGCATACATAATACATCTCGGTTACACAGACTTGGTTTAATTAAGTACCATCCGTCAGACAGGGAGTGACAGCAGCAAAGTAGACGTCCATAACGTTACCAGTCTATTGAAGTATTTCAACCTGATATAATATGAACGTGTCAACATATCACAGTAAATACAGCGAGCACATATAATTTCTAATATTAGCACTTTTGTTGTTGTTGTTTTGGTTTTATTTTGTAAATTTTTCTTTGTTTGTTTTGTTTGTGTTTTTTCGTGTACTGCTAATGCTAATTAAGTACAGTAACTAAATACATAACCTCTTATGAAATTGAAGTGCACAGTAGCAAATATTCCATTGTGACTTTATATTCAATCGGCGGTAATGATACCAATGCTCCTTACGCAAATCGAACCGTACATGCGAAAAGGAGGTAATCATTTAACTAACATGTCGTAACAGACAAGCGGCACCACCGAGATACGACAGTCTTTACTTAGGGGACATGGTGCAATATCTAAAGGGATTATTTCTATTTAATATATAATTCGAGACATATTTCAACACCAAACAAGAATAGGGAAGCTGGGGATGCAAATCTGTATGGATCAACAAGAGATCCAAAAGGGCCCATCACTGAATGATCTTTATTGGTTCTATGTCAGACTGCTCTTCTCTCTACTTTTTCCTTCTTTCTTTTTTTCCCTCTCAATAATCTGGTAACCTACATGCGAAGTTTGAGAAACATCCCTCCAGTACTTTTCAAGAATTAGCGATAACAAATTCAACTCTCAGAATCCAAGATGGTCGCCTGTCGGCCATTTTATTTTTCTGATAGAAAATTTTAAAAACAACTAAAGTTGATTGGCACACCTATGGGCCAGGATGAACCTATACATGAAGTTTGAGGAAGATCCCTCCAGTATTTTTCAAGAAATAACAAGGATTGTTTACGGACGGATGGACGACAGACGGACCACGGGCGCAGGGCGATTTGAATAGCCCACCATCTGATGATGATGTGCTAATAACAGACCGCAACCTTGTAAACGTAATCTTAAAGTTAGAATATAAAAAACGAACAAAATGTAAATTTGAATTGAGTTCATTGAACAAAAATATCAAGCGGTGCTGAACAATATATACCAGTCAAGTCCATATAATGTAATTCACTATAAAAATAGTCGAATCAAAATGCTTCTAAGGGAAACACAAATAGGCATGATTATAACGCCTCCTGAGTCTCAAAAAATCGATTGAAAAATGTAGGAGATCTCATGACAAACAAAGGTTTACACTGGATGGATGACGTCATAACACAATACTCCCATCAAATGACGTCGATATCAAAACAAAAGGAAACAAAAATATCGAGTAAACAGTCTGTAAATGAGTCACATCGAGTAAACAGTCTAGTCGAGTCATATCGAGTAAACAGTCTGTAGTCGAGTCATATATCGAGTAAACAGTCTGTAGTCGAGTCATATCGAGTAAACAGTCTGTAGTCGAGTCATATCGAGTAAACAATCTGTAGTCGAGTCATATCGAGTAAAGTCTGTAGTCGAGTCATATCGAGTAAACAGTCTGTAGTCGAGTCATATCGAGTAAACAGTATGTAAATGAGTCATATCGAGTAAACAGTCTGTAGTCGAGTCACATCGAGTAAACAGTCTGTAGTCGAGTCATATCGAGTAAACAGTCTGTAGTCGAGTCATATCGATTAACCAGTCTGTAGTCGAGTCTTATCGAGTAAACAGTCTGTAGTCGAGTCATATCGAGTAAACAGTCTGTAGTCGAGTCATATCGAGTAAACAGTCTGTAGTCGAGTCATATCGAGTAAAGTCTGTAGTCGAGTCATATCGAGTAAACAGTCTGTAGTCGAGTCATATCAAGCACATGGGTTGATGAGTCACGTTGATGAGTTCTCTTATCCGGATCTGTATAAATATAACTTTTACCTGATTGAAATAATACTTCGCGACTAGCCTGTGCTGAGCGTAGGTGTAGTTCAAATGGTTTGAGCGTCCGTCTAGAGTTTGGAAGTCCGGGTCTGGTCGTTAATTTTGTCCTCTCCTGTTACAATACTGAAAATGTCAATGTTTCTAGCTATACACAACATGAACCGTTGCGCTTCGTCTTTGATACCGGAAGGCGACTCGGAATAAATAGCTGGTTCAAAACAAGCTAACATTACGTGACCATCTCCATGTCTTACCAAAGACAAAGAAAGGTCCCGAAGGAGTTTCGATTGACTGGAAATAATGCCAATGAAACGTGTGAAGACGCACTGCTTGGACAGGTGTGCTACTAGGAATAACGTCACGGAAAGATGTGCTACTAGAAAACATCATGGAAAAGTGTTGCTAGTAGGAATAACGTCATGGAAAGGTGTGCTACTAGGAGTAAAGTTATGGAAAGGTGTCCAAATAGGAGTAACGTCATGGAAAGGTGTGATACAAAGAATATGGTCATGGAAAGGTATGCTACTAAAAATAACGTCATGGAAAGGGATGCTAAAAGGAATAACGTCATGGAAAGGTGTGCTACTAAAAATAACGTCATGGGCAGGTGTGTTACTAGAAATAACGTCATTGATAAGTATGCTACTAGGAATAAAATCATTGATTGGTGTGCTACTAGGAATAACGTCACGGAAAGGTGTGCTACAAGAAATAACGTAATGGAAAGGTGTGCTACAAGAAATAATGTAATGGAAAGGTGTGTTACAAGAAATAACGTCATGAAAAGATGTGCTACTAGATAACGTCATGAAAAGGTGTGCTACTAGATAACGTCATGGAAAGATGTGCTACTAGATAACGTCATGGAAAGATGTGCTACTAGATAACGTCATGGAAAGATGTGCTACTAGATAACGTCATGGAAAGGTGTGCTACTAGATAACGTCATATAAAGGTGTGCTACTAGATAACGTCATGGAAAGGTGTGCTACTAGGAGTAACGTCATGTGCTAATTGGAGACGACACCATATTTAAGTCTATAACTCGGTACGTTCTTGATATTTAAAAAAAAATTAATTTAAGGAAGTGGTTGCAGCAAACTAAAAAACAACAATTTTAATATAGCTAGTTTTCATTTCTATCATCTGGGGTTGGAGAATTTTTAATTCATGAAACAGCTCATGAAGTCTGCGACTTCATTATTCCATTCACATCTAGCTTTCTCTCCACTATTTTTTTCTCAGAGAATTAATCAATGAATACAATCCGGATGAAGCTATCCGAAACTTTATATCGTCAATGCTTTTCAAGATCCGTCAATTCAACATGTTACTGCAAAAACTTACTTGCAATGTACATTTTCCTTGTTTCGGACCCTTCACACCAGAAAAGTAGTGGCACCGGTTCAGAATGCATACATTAGGTATCTTCTGTTCTTTTCATTTTTATATCATACAATACCCAAATTTACTAATTTTATCAAACTATGGAATTAATCAATGCGCCCCTGCTAATTTCTCCGTCTTCCCTCCTCTGGACTTCCGTACGTTTCGCCCTGACATCACTGACAAATCATACAACCAAACAGTTGAATGAGGAAACTTTATAATTAGTATTCTTAATCACGTCGTGTATCTATTGCGTAATTTCTGTCTCAACTTGTGTGTCTTTTATTGATCCTTCAGTCATCCACGAACTGTACAATAAACTGTTCAGTCATCCACGAACTGTACAATAAACTGCTCAGTCATCCATGAACTATACAATAAACTGTTCAGTCATCCATGAACTATACAATAAACTGTTCAGTCATCCATGAACTATACAATAAACTGTTCAGTCATCAATGAACGATACAATAAACTGCTCAGCCATCCACGAACTGTACAATAAACTACTCAGTCATCCACGAACTATACAATAAACTACTCAGTCATACACGAACTGTACAATAAACTACTCAGTCATCCACGAACTGTACAATCAGTCATCCACGAACTGTACAATCAGTCATACACGAACTATACAATAAACTACTGTCATCCACGAACTGTACAATAAACTACTCAGTCATCCACGAACTGTACAATAAACTACTCAGTCATCCACGAACTGTACAATAAACTACTCAGTCATACACGAACTGTACAATAAACTATTCAGTCATCCACGAACTGTACAATAAACTACTCAGTCATCCACGAACTATACAATAAACTGCTCAGTCATCCACGAACTGTACAATAAACTACTCAGTCATACACGAACTGTACAATAAACTACTCAGTCATCCACAGTCATCCACGAACTGTACAATATCAGTCATCCACGAACTGTACAATAAACTGCTCAGTCATCCACGAACTGTACAATAAACTGCTCAGTCATCCACGAACTGTACAATAAACTACTCAGTCATCCACGAACTGTACAATAAACTACTCAGTCATATACGTCTGCTCAGTCATACACGAACTGTACAATAAACTGCTCAGTCATCCACGAACTGTACAATAAACTACTCAGTCATCCACGAACTGTAGGATTTATCTTGCATGTCTCTTCATGTTAACTTTTGTATCAAGTAATTAGTTTAAGTTTGATCCTGCGAAATCATTTATCACTTTCCAGACTATGCGTTTACGGTTTGGTTACTTCCGCAATCGTATAACATTTGTGTCGGCTAATTTCTATTTTTCTTACTTCCTCTCCGGATATCAACACTTTTGTTTCGTACCATTAGAGCTGTATGGTGCAGTGGTATATCATTTGCTTGGCTTACACTAACTGTATCTATTGCCGCGCACACGCCTTCCTATGGTACCTAGGATTTTTTACCAGACCTGTTCCTACTGTACCTAGTACTAAGTATTTGTCTCCAGACGCGTTCCTACTGTACCTAGTATTTGTCTCCAGACGCGTTCCTACTGTACCTAGGATTTTTACCAGACACGTTCCTACTGTACCTAGTATTTTTTACCAGACCTGTTCCTACTGTACCTAGTATTTGTCTCCAGTCACGTTCCTACTGTACCTAGTATTTTTTACCAGACGCGTTCCTACTGTACCTAGTATTTTTTATCAGACGCGTTCCTACTGTACCTAGTATTAACTCCAGACACGTTCCTACTGTACCTAGTATTTGTCTCCAGACGCGTTCCTACTGTACCTAGTATTTTTTACCAGACCTGTTCCTACTGTACCTAGGATTTTTTACCAGACACGTTCCTACTGTACCTAGTATTTTTTACCAGACGCGTTCCTACTGTACCTAGTATTAACTCCAGACGCGTTCCTACTGTACCTAGTATTTTTTACCATACACGTTCCTACTGTACCTAGTATTTTTTACCAGACGCGTTCCTACTGTACCTAGTATTTTTTACCAGACGCGTTCCTACTGTACCTAGTATTAACTCCAGACACGTTCCTACTGTACCTAGTATTTGTCTCCAGACGCGTTCCTACTGTACCTAGTATTTTTTACCAGACACGTTCCTACTGTACCTAGTATTTTTTACCAGACACGTTCCTACTGTACCTAGTATTTTTTACCAGACGCGTTCCTACTGTACCTAGTATTTTTTACCAGACGCGTTCCTACTGTACCTAGTATTTTTTACCAGACGCGTTCCTACTGTACCTAGTATTCGTCTCCAGACCTGTTCCTACTGTACCTAGTATTTGGCTCCAGACCTGTTCCTACTGTACCTAGTATTTGTCTCCAGACACGTTCCTACTGTACCTAGTATTTGTCTCCAGACGCGTTCCTACTGTACCTAGTATTTTTTACCAGACGCGTTCCTACTGTACCTAGGATTTTTTTACCAGACACGTTCCTACTGTACCTAGTATTTGTCTCCAGACCTGTTCCTACTGTACCTAGTATTTGTCTCCAGACACGTTCCTACTGTACCTAGTATTTGTCTCCAGACGCGTTCCTACTGTACCTAGTATTTTTTACCAGACGCGTTCCTACTGTACCTAGGATTTTTTTACCAGACACGTTCCTACTGTACCTAGTATTTGTCTCCAGACACGTTCCTACTGTACCTAGTATTTGTCTCCAGACACGTTCCTACTGTACCTAGTATTTGTCTCCAGACGCGTTCCTACTGTACCTAGTATTTTTTACCAGACACGTTCCTACTGTACCTAGTATTAACTCCAGACACGTTCCTACTGTACCTAGTATTTGTCTCCAGACGCGTTCCTACTGTACCTAGTTTTTTTTACCAGACGCGTTCCTACTGTACCTAGGATTTTTTACCAGACACGTTCCTACTGTACCTAGTATTTGTCTCCAGACGCGTTCCTACTGTACCTAGTATTTTTTACCAGACGCGTTCCTACTGTACCTAGTATTTTTTACCAGACACGTTCCTACTGTACCTAGTATTTGTCTCCAGACGCGTTCCTACTGTACCTAGTATTTTTTACCAGACGCGTTCCTACTGTACCTAGTATTTTTTACCAGACGCGTTCCTACTGTACCTAGCATTTTTTACCAGACGCGTTCCTACTGTACCTATTATTTTTCACTACACACGTTCCTGCGGTCCATATAACAGCCGTTTGAGCAGCTTCATTTTGCCATCCATCTTCATCTCCCTGTTTCCAGGTTCTCGTTGAGTGTACTCTCCACGGGTGATTGTCGTAGGAACACTTTCCTTGACAATGCTATGGTTGACTAACTGAAACAGGATGTGACGAATCCTGTTAGTGCTAGGGTCAGGTTTATAGGTGTGCAATAGATTTTGACTCGGCATGAAAGCACTTGGGAGATTCCCATTTTCGTACGACATGTGGATAGTTTTGAAAATCGTTCGAACCCATCTCGTAGTCAGAGATCGTTCTTCTTCTTCTGAGCATGGCAGAGACACAGGGTAGTCATCCATTACCTTTTTCAACAAGCATTGTTTTACAAAATAAGAATTGATATTGTGTTTACCAATAATTGTTGTCTTGCTCTTGTGTAGATCGCCGATGTCGAACAATATATGGAGAGGAATGCGCGCGTTTCTTTTGACAAGATGTTTTGCAATCATATAGCTCTTTCTGATGTAATCGGGGACGGAATTGAAGAGCACTGTTTCAGCCCTCGAAAACGTAATGCGAAGGAAGTGACGCGGCATTCCAAACTGCGCATGCTGATAATACGGCACGTCCGCTGGTTTGATGATCATGTGACACCCTATATTTCTCACGTCGTTATCTTGACGCTCCATGTCGTCTCGCATCCAACAAGGCCGCCAGTTCTTGAAATACAACGCCGGGAGGAAATCAATAGACAACATTGTTACCTTACCAGGACGTCGCTGTGTACACGAGATCGTTAATGCAGGGCGACCCTTCCATTTTATATAAAGAGGTAAGTAATCAAGTCCACTAGATTCCCAGATACGCGGATCGTGCATGATTTCCACAAGTATCTGGCTGAAGCGGGACATGATCTTTTCGCATTTTATAACTCCCTCGGAGTCAAAAAGGTCCTCATATTTGCCTAGATCTGCGCGGGGAATACGCGCTACCTTGGCGTATCCGGGTGGGTCACTTCCTGTCTCAATGGGTCGGCAAATAGTGCTGAGATCATCGAGCTGTAAGAGGAAGTCGTACTCATCAGCATTCCCAATCTTGGTTCCTTCATACGAACTGCCATTCCCAATCAAGGTCCCAGAAAACCTGTCATCCTTTTCTCTCATCAAACTTACTACTTTGTTCATAAACGTTTCCACAACAGCTTTTGACTCACTGAAAAGTTTGGCATTCTTTGTTGGTGAAGACCCAGCATCCCAAATATCCATCAAAAACACATCTGCGTCTTGTATTGGTCGTAACGTTTCGGGAAGCACATAATCAAACGTTTCCACAACAATTGGGGAAAGCAAACGATCGAGTGTTTCTTCATTGCCGACAACATGACTATCTGCAGCACCATCAGCAGCTGGCAGTGTTGTGGTATCGCTGTATGTTTTGAATAATTCAATCGCCTCCACGTGACCTTTATTCACTGCATAGTCGAAAGCTGTAAACCCAAATGTGTCCGTTGCACTAAGTTTATTGAAGGTCTCCAGTTTGAGAATATTTTCGATTTGCGAAACCTCCTTTTTGAGTAGGGCGTTGTAATGTAAAACAGTTCTGCCCAGACAATCTACTTCATTTGCAAGAACAGGGTATTTCGACATGATGACGTCCTCTTCCTCTTTTCCATACATACAACACAAGTGTAGCAGGTTCCTACCCATAGAATCACGGGCGTGTACATCAGCCCCCAGGTTGATCATATGACGCACTAGGTACTCGTCACCATCCACACATCTACGACACGCTAAATGGATAGGATGTTCGCCGTATTTGTTACAACTGGTCAGGATTTCAGGAGCAATTTTGACAAGTCTGTCAACAACTTCCGGTGGTGTTGTACCTAACCCCAGCTCATCTCCCTGTAGGAGGGCGTGTAATGCTGTGTTGCCATCGATGTCAGTGATACTTGGGTCCGCCCCATGATTTAGTAGTATATTTACACCAGGTTCGCCTACACCAAGACATTGCTGTGCGCATGCTAGTAACAGCGGTGTTTTCAGGAAGGCAGTTTGTCTGTTTACGTCAGCTCCGGCTTGTAGTAATCTTTCAATAATCTGAAACGGTTCCTCAGATTTATCCCAAACACTACACGCATAATGTAAAGGAGTGGTGCGGTCTTCGTCTTCAGTATTTATCAAGGAGTTTCGCTTAAGTAAACTATTCACGCGGTCTAACGGTCCATGCAAAACAGCTTCATGCAATGGCGTCCTTCCTTCTTTAGTTCGCATATTGACTATGTCGTCATTTCCGTCTTGAAAACTTGCCTGACATAAAATCAGCTCACCTACTTCAGCCGATTGAGTCAGATGCAGTGCGCTATACCCACCGACATCGCGATGTCTGATGTCCGAACCTTTCTCAAGGAGCAGACGGCACGAATCTACATTGTTGGCAAGGGATGCAGACAAGAGTGCGGTCTGCCCAACCTCGTTCTGGGCATTAACGTCTGTCCCAGCGTTCAGCAATGTACATAACTGTGAGGTGTCGGGCAAAGTCGCTGCCAGCAGTAACTGGTCAACAGAGGATGATTGGTCATACCGACCCTCGATCATTCCCGCCAACATTCTGAAGATTTTAAGCTGGCCAACAACAAAGTTTTAGTCGCATCAACAATTAGTCGTCCACATTCTGTTACGTTTATCGTAACGACTTTTTGTCCTTTTTCGTTTCTGGGATGATTAAAGAACTTGGCAACCATTCCTTTCGATCTGAAATACAGAGTATAATGTTTACTCCTTATGTCTATATCCCAGGAAAGTGAAAGTTTTGTGGGGGTAAAAAATCATGTTACTTTTAAATCAAACTTTAAACAACTTCGTATACCTAGATATTGGTTTAAATGGAAATATGCAGTGAACGTGATCTTCTAATAAGAGGATAATGCAGGACACGATTGACTTGATGACCCAATCGCAACACTATACGATTTTGTTTTATCTTTTTTTCTTTCTTTCCTGCCTATACTCTTTCTATTGAACTGTGATTTTTTCCCTCTGTCCAGTGCCTCACTCTACACCCTATAGATGTTTTAAGGACATTGAAACACACAACAAAATAACTGCTATTCGCTGAGTCTCAATGTATCTGAACCCTTAACTTGAATCTGTAGTTAGATAGCATACATATTGATTCAGGTAACAGCTAGGAGTTCCATTTTTTTTTTTGCATCTTGTATGACCATCGTCCCTTCTATTCATTATATTTGGAAGCGCTTTTATTATACATTAGAAATTGGCATTTACAACTTATATATTCCTAAATGTGCTCTCCATCTCCATTCGTAAATTTCTTTTAAAATATCTTTTACTGTTTTTTACAGAAATACTTAGCTGTGCCGCACATTGAGATCTACCGCGCTGTGCGTTAAACTGGTGGTAGTATGGTGTCACAATGCTTTCATGAAATCATACTGACATTAAATCAACCATTGGAACGGAGCATAATGAAATGCGCTATTTTTAGGTTCTGCATGAACCCTATAAATTCTCAGACGCTCGATCATGATCAACCTGTCGCTAGACTACTATAGCAGAAAATAATATAATTTACCATACACAAGTTTTACTTACATGTATTATGGATCTGGTGTGAAAATAACCGTATATTAATAGAATCGATGGCAAGAAACAAGTAGCGTAGCATGAAACTGGCATAGCGTTAGTTATAAATATGTCATCGTTTGTCGACCGAATTTTTATTTTTCGTTTCGTTGTATAGTAGACCGGAAGTTTAATCCGAAAATTTTATGAATCATCGACAACATGGCCTCCGATTCAGATTCCGACAGCTCTGTTGAAGATGAAACTCAGCGCCAACGCTTGTTGGATGCTGCTATAGACATAAATAGCATCGTTAAGCCAAAAGACTCGAAAGAGAGATTTACCGGTATTGTATTGTAAACTGTCATAGCATAATATTTTTTAACAGAAGATAATGTCAGACAGCATGCATTTTTCACCCTCTCGCAGCGATATTAGAAATATCTGTGTAACGACATAACCAACAGGCACAAAATATCACATACTTAATGTGAATTAATGGGTTTTTTTATGAACCACGTATATTGAATATACTTATTTGATTTTTTTATATGTGTAGTTGTCTTTATCTACATACAGGTTGTCTCCCTTCGAACATCGGAGGTTCTTCAAGTTTTGGGTCTTGGTTACATCGCCAGTGTCAGTCCATATTTTCTTAGGATATATATTTCGTAGAAGCTACCATATCAAATAGCAACTATCGCATTTTATCCTGTAAAAACACACTTTAAAAATGTTTTTCAGTTGTTGTTTTTTTAAGTTTTGACGTACAAATGTACTGTACACAAGTCTTAGAAGACACAATTGGGCTTATTCAAGCATTTGCATTTTTTCTTGTTACTGGATAAATACACAATAGTCATATGCTGTCATACCTATATTTACATTTGCCTGTGTGTTCTGTTTTTATGTCGAGACATGGCATGTCATCGTAGAAAGAAAGAGGTGTAAATTAATATTAACTAGAACTGTCGCCCAGATGGCTGACTAATACCCCCCGCAATATGCAGGGGTCAATGGTGAATTGGAACTGTTAATTAGAGGCTATCTAAGATAACCCAGTAATATAGTGACCAGTTGCCAAAGTAACCATAATTTTGAGAAAAAGAAAGTGGCATGTACATCTACACATGGTCATCTATATTTGTGTGAAGTTTCATTGAAATCGGACTTTCGATTTAGGAGGAGTTGTCCAGACAACCTTGAAGTTATGGTTCTAATCGGAAAACCTGTTTATAGTTTATTAATCATTTAATGAAATTAATTACTAATGATTCAATTCATTTTGATATTAATAATATAATTAGCAATATTACCCCCTTTTTCCGACAAAAGCTTTCCATTGAGACTCGGACTCATGCATGCATGCTCTATCAAGAGTAAATTAAAAAATAAAGGAAATTCAAAATTCAACATAACAATAGGAAAGTACTTTTTACATGAATTGACAACATTTCCAGGAATAAAAAAAAACTTGAACTTACAGCATTTTATGAAAGGTAATGATTTTTTTCAAAATTCATTTATGTTTAAAATAACACTGGGTCCATTGTTTATTAGACAATTAAAATCTATTAGTATTTCTATAACTTACTTCATGTAGTGCTATTATATACCTGGAACAATAATCTTTCCGAGCTATATAATTATGTCAAACTGGAGTCAGATTGAAATGTCTTTTTTCAGGCAATCAGTCAGCTGTTTCCAGGAATCGGCCAATACCAAATAAACCATCAAAAAGGTATTTACTTAATTAATCTAACTGCATTTACTGAAACTTGTCTTTTTACTTTAAGGGGAGAGTTAGATTTTATAGCTTGAACATGAAGAGAAGAACAACCTAAACATAACTAAACTCAGTGATTTAGGGTGACAACTTATACCGGCATGGACAAATTGGAAGTAGGATAATAAATCTCAAATGTCAATGTGAACAAATTGTGTACTATCTAATCTTCTGAAACATTGAAATAGCAAAAATATAAAATGTGAAAATGACAAATGGTAAATTTTTAAGGTTTACTTCATTTATAAACCAATATTCTAGTATCTTGACGTTCAATATAGCAGCAACTTGATGTTCAATATAGCAGTATCATGATGTAAATATACAGGTACATGTATCTTGATGTACAATTGTATATTTATGACTGATAGATCATTGACATATCATATAAATTTTTGTTGTAGACCATCTCATACCACTAAACATGAAGAGAAAAATGACCTGGACACAACTCCAGAGTTTAAGGCATTTGTAGCAAAGAAATTATCACAGATGCTGGATCAGTATGTATCATCAGTTTTTATTAGGTCACTTGAGACGAAGTGTCTAAGCCTTTGTCCGTCGTCGTGTGTCGTCCGTCCGTAAACAATTTACATTTTCAACTTCTTCTCCAAAATCACTGGACCAAATTCAATGAAATTTGGCAGGGAGCTTCTATGGCTAAAGGTCAACTAAAAGAGTGAATAATATGGTCCCAACTCCCCAGGGGCCTGAGGGGCGGGGCCAAAAAGGGTCAAATTGACTAAAATTTCAAAAATCTTCTTCTCTACTCTCAGATATATTGGAATCTAACACTCTTCATAGATAGAAGGGTCTTAAGGTGCTTTACCATAATTATGAATTTCATGACCCTGGGGTCTCACATTTGCCCCTGGGGTGGGGGTAAACTTTACTATAGTTTATATTGGGAAATCATATTTTTGACTATTATTTGTTGGATTTCTATTGGAATTCATTCTAACTTGGTTTATATTATCAGTATAGGATGACAGTTTGATGATATGCACATTTTGGCCCTGATTGACCCCCAGGGGCTGATGGGTGGGGCTAAAAAGGGTCAAATTGACTAAAATTTCAAACATCTTCTTCTCTACTGTCAGATTTAGTGGAATCAAACACTCTTCATAGATGGAAGGGTCTTAAGGTGCTTTACCAAAATAGTGAATTCCATGACCCTGGGGTCTCACGTTTGCCCCTGGGGTGGAGGTAAACTTTACTATAGTTTATATTGGGAAATCATATTTTTGACTATTATTTGTTGGACTTCTATTGGAATTCATTCTAACTTGGTTTATATTATCAGCATAGGATGACAGTTTGATGATATGCACATTTTGGCCCTGATTGAATTTCATGACCCTGGGGTCTCACATTTGCCCCTGGGGTGGGGGTAAACTTTACTATAGTTTTTATAGGGAAATCACATTTTTGACTATTATTTGTTGGATTTCTATTGGAATTCATTCTAATTTAGTCAACATTATCAGCATGGGATGACAGTTTGATGGTATGCACATGTTGGCCCTGATTGACCCCAGGGGCTGATGGGCGGGGCCAAAAAGGGTCAATTAAACTAACTGAAATATTTCAAATCTCAGGTGACCGTTAAGGCCCATGAGCCTCTTGTTTTAAAATTGCTTCAACTTGTTTTACACTTTTTTTTTGTAGAGAGGTGAAAGAATATGTAATGGAAAATAAAAGTTTGAAAACTGATGGATATGAGGACACAGGTAAATATAATCTCTGCACTCCTCAACACTGCTGGCTATGAGGACATGTACAGTAAATATAATCTCTTCACTCCTCAACACTGCTGGCTATGAGGACACATACAGTAAATATAATCTCTTCACTCCTCAACACTGGTGGCTATGAGGACATGTACAGTAAATATAATCTCTTCACTTCTCAACACTGCTGGCTATGAGGACAGTAAATACAATCTCTTTACTCCTCAACACTGCTGGCTATGAGGACACAGTAAATATAATCTCTTCACTCCTCAACACTGCTGGCTATGAGGACAGTAAATATAATCTCTTTACTCCTCAACACTGCTGGCTATGAGGACACGTACTGTAAATATAATCTCTTCACTCCTCAACACTGCTGGCTACGAGGACACAGTAAATATAATCTCTTCACTCCTCAACACTGCTGGCTACGAGGACACAGTAAATATAATCTCTGCACTCCTCAACACTGCTGGCTATGAGGACACAGTAAATATAATCTCTTCACTCCTCAACACTGCTGGCTACGAGGACAGCAAGTATAATCTCTTCACTCCTCAACACTGCTGGCTATGAGGACACGTACAGTAAATATAATCTCTTCACTCCTCAACACTGCTGGCTACGAGGACAGTAAATATAATCTCTTCACTCCTCAACACTGCTGGCTACGAGGACAGTAAATATAATCTCTTCACTCCTCAACACTGCTGGCTATGAGGACACAGTAAATATAATCTCTTCACTCCTCAACACTGCTGGCTACGAGGACAGTAAATATATTCTCTTTACTCCTCAACACTGCTGGCTATGAGGACACGTACAGTAAATATAATCTCTTCACTCCTCAACACTGCTGGCTATGGGGACAGTAAAAATAATCTCTTCACTCCTCAACACTACTGGCTATGGAGACAGTAAATATAATCTCTTCACTCCTCTACACTGCTGGCTATGAGGACAGTAAAATAATCTCTTCACTCCTCAGCACTGCTGTCTATGAGGACACAGTAAATATAATCTCTTCACTCCTCAACACTGCTGGCTATGAGGACAGTAAATATAATCTCTTCACTCCTCAACACTGCTGGCTATGAGGACACAGTAAATATAATCTCTTCACTCCTCAACACTGCTGGCTATGAGGACACGTACAGTAAATATAATCTCTTCACTCCTCAACACTACTGGCTATGGGGACAGTAAATATAATCTCTTCACTCCTCAACACTGCTGGCTATGAGGACAGTAAATATAATCTCTTCACTCCTCAACACTGCTGGCTATGAGGACAGTAAATTTAATCTCTTCACTCCTCAGCACTGCTGTCTATGAGGACACAGTAAATATAATCTCTTCACTCCTCAACACTGCTGGCTATGAGGACAGTAAATATAATCTCTTCACTCCTCAACACTGCTGGCTATGAGGACAGTAAATATAATATCTTCACTCCTCAACACTACTGGCTATGAGGACATGTACAGTAAATATAATCTCTTCACTCATCAACACTGCTGGCTATGAGGACAGTAAATATAATCTCTTCACTCCTCAACACTGCTGGCTATGAGGACAGTAAATATAATCTCTTCACTCCTCAACACTGCTGGCTATGAGGACAGTAAATATAATCTCTTCACTCCTCAACACTGCTGGCTATGAGGACACAGTAAATATAATCTCTTCACTCCTCAACACTGCTGGCTATGAGGACAGTAAATATAATCTCTTCACTCCTCAACACTGCTGGCTATGAGGACACAGTAAATATAATCTCTTCACTCCTCAACACTGCTGGCTATGAGGACACAGTAAATATAATATCTGCACTCCTCAACACTGCTGGCTATGAGGACACAGTAAATATAATCTCTGCACTCCTCAACACTGCTGGCTACGAGGACAAGTACAGTAGATATAATATCTTCACTCCTCAACACTGCTGGCTATGGAGACAGTAAAAATAATCTCTTCACTCCTCAACACTACTGGCTATGGGGACAGTAAAAATAATCTCTTCACTCCTCAACACTACTGGCTATGGAGACAGTAAATATAATCTCTTCACTCCTCTACACTGCTGGCTATGAGGACAGTAAATTTAATCTCTTCACTCCTCAGCACTGCTGTCTATGAGGACACAGTAAATATAATCTCTTCACTCCTCAACACTGCTGGCTATGAGGACAGTAAATATAATCTCTTCACTCCTCAACACTGCTGGCTATGAGGACACAGTAAATATAATCTCTTCACTCCTCAACACTGCTGGCTATGAGGACACGTACAGTAAATATAATCTCTTCACTCCTCAACACTGCTGGCTATGAGGACAGTAAATATAATATCTTCACTCCTCAACACTGCTGGCTATGAGGACACAGTAAATATAATCTCTTCACTCCTCAACACTGCTGGCTATGAGGACAGTAAATATAATCTCTTCACTCCTCAACACTACTGGCTACGAGGACACAGTAAATATAATCTCTTCACTCCTCAACACTGCTGGCTACGAGGACACAGTAAATATAATCTCTTCACTCCTCAACACTGCTGGCTATGAGGACAGTAAAATAATCTCTTCACTCCTCAACACTACTGGCTATGGGGACAGTAAATATAATCTCTTCACTCCTCAACACTGCTGGCTATGAGGACAGTAAATATAATCTCTTCACTCCTCAACACTGCTGGCTATGAGGACAGTAAATATAATATCTTCACTCCTCAACACTGCTGGCTATGAAGACATGTACAGTAAATATAATCTCTTCACTCCTCAACACTGCTGGCTACGAGGACACAGTAAATATAATCTCTTCACTCCTCAACACTGCTGGCTATGAGTACAGTAAATATAATCTCTTCACTCATCAACACTGCTGGCTATGAGGACAGTAAATATAATCTCTTCACTCCTCAACACTGCTGGCTATGAGGACAGTAAATATAATCTCTTCACTCCTCAACACTGCTGGCTATGAGGACACAGTAAATATAATCTCTTCACTCCTCAGCACTGCTGGCTATGAGGACACAGTAAATATAATCTCTGCACTCCTCAACACTGCTGGCTATGAGGACAGTAAATATAATCTCTTCACTCCTCAACACTGCTGGCTACGAGGACACGTACAGTAAATATAATCTCTTCACTCATCAACACTGCTGGCTATGAGGACAGTAAATATAATCTCTTCACTCATCAACACTGCTGGCTATGAGGACAGTAAATATAATATCTTCACTCCTCAACACTGCTGGCTATGAGGACAGTAAATATAATATCTTCACTCCTCAACACTGCTGGCTATGAGGACACAGTAAATACAATCTCTTCACTCCTCAACACTGTTGGCTATGAGGACAGTAAATATAATCTCTTCACTCCTCAACACTGCTGGCTATGAGGACAGTAAATATAATCTCTTCACTCATCCTTATTGTATCACGTAGATACAATCTCTTCACTAATCCACACTGTAGGTTATGATGACACAATTAAATGTAAATTGATAGTTTGTGGCTAATTCTTAGAAAATATTAGAAAAAAATGTAAAATGAACATGATAAAAAGTAGTATACTCTTTACATGTATCAAACTTATAAGAAGAAAAATGTATCACATTTGAACAATTTAAAGTTTGTGAAAGGTGCCATAAGTTATCACTGCATGTAACTCTGTTAATGTATTGACAGGTATACGGTTGTGTGTTGGATCGAGCCATCACTTAAAAACTGATTGTAATCCAGAAGACATACCAATACAGAGGATGCCAGTCCGTAGGAAAAGAGTCCAGGATAGCAGCAGTGATAGGTAAGGGATGTTCCAGGAAAACATATCTGGGCACTTTAATAAATTTCATGGGATGGGGTGGGTTCAATTAAAATCACAGGATGGGTTGGTGGGGTTTAACATTAATTGATTCTGATTCTGTTGTTGGATGTATGTGATGTGTTTGTACCATTTTTTCCATTAAAATTGCTTCTTTACGTGGGTACCGTTTACAAAAAAGTGGATATGTGGGAGGGTCATCACTGTCTTATTTCTTGTTTCTACATTGTGTAAATGTTCTTAATTGTAGCGATGATCTTATCTTAGCACCTTTGATAGTGATACATTATATTTGTATAGTGCTAAATTATATTTGTACTACTTGCAGTTTCTATACATGTACATTGTCTTATATGACATGTCTAATTGGTGTGCCAGTTCATTAAGGCATTGACCTGGTAAATTTGATGATGCTCTATGAATGGTAACTCATCTTGCCATGAAATGATAATACATCAGAATGGCTATTATACATAAAACACTGTAACTTAACTGTAAACATTTTTCACTCTAGTTCATCAGAAAACGAGAGATTGGCTGCAGCTGCCGTGTCACATGACTTTATAATTAAACAAAGCAAGGTTTCCATTGGTTCTCAAGATGACCAATCAGCTGTTATAAAAGCCACAGAAGCAAAGAGTCTACACAATGGAAATGATTTTGTGTCAAGTTTAAAAGCTACAGACTGTATGGAGGAGGACCCATCAAAAATTATAAAACAAAAGAAAAAGAAGAAAAAGAAAAAACAAAAAATTAAAGAAAACTGCTAAAGTAAGCCTGGTTGTTCTTTGTCATTATTCTGCCATGAATTAAAACAGCAATGCTGGTATTTCCGTTAAAGCACTTTTTATTTCTTATAACGAATAAGACGAACGTAATGACGAACCACACCCAAAATACGTCGAATAAAGAAAGAATAATTTAGCTTTCTCAAACCGAAAAATACATAATTCTGTAAAGGTTATTGATAGCATATACCTTTACATAATTTATAACTCTTATTACAATGTACTTACTTTATAATATTGCTGCACTTAATACTGTAGGTAGTCGTATATGTCGCATGTATAATGTGCGTCAGCTACCTCTGATATCGAGTGCGGGAGTGACAAATAAAACTCACAGGTACACGTACGAACACGCAGTCACATGACAAGACATTACCATGACAATACAATACAGGTGAAATATACTCAGGTGGACATGTGAACTGGACAAACAGGTTTGACGGCTACATGTATTAAAATACATAGTGATACATGTAATAAAATAATTCTGAAGTACAAAATAATTAATACTTATATTACCACTCTGGTAATATACAGAAAGTATACTTTATTTACTCACTGCCACATACTCCCCCCCCCCCCCCCCCCCCCCCTCTGATGATGAAATGACGGCCTCGTCAGTCTTTATCAACACGTGTGGCGGAAGTTTCAAAAACTCAGAGTTTGCCAGTCTCATCAGGTAACGTACCCTACGCTGCCAATCGGGCGCCTGATTCGACATGATATAGTCACCAGTAGTGAATCTTACAGGTGGTTGTCTACTGCGTTGGTACCTCCTACTAAGCTCCCCATCTGGTGTCTGAGGTTGTACTTCCTTAACGTCTTGAGGTGGACCGTCATCCTCAACCTCAACATCCGTGTCAGTTTTGTCCGAATCGTCATCCTCCTGAGCTGGAATACCTAGAACTGGTAAATCTGGTGCAGAAATGTGAAAATCAACTGACGAGGTATCACTCTGATGCTCTGGTTCCATTTCCACATGAACTATAGCAGCTGGTTTGTCTGGTTCTGTTATCTTCCTCTTTCTTGGCATGGGCTTTGGTCATTTCGGAACCTGGGTGCTTCCAGTAGTTGGTAACAAATATCCTATCGGGAGTAGATGATTCCGATGTATGGTACGCTTTCTTCCAGTAACGTCTTCCCGTTGAATAACGAACACTGGAATATCGGCATTAGGCTGGCATTCGACAACGTATACATCCTCCTCCCAAGGATCAGCAATCTTATGCCGTCCCTGGAATGCTGAGACTTTTACAAGAACTCGATCGCCTGGTTCCAGAGTGGCACCGCGTATTCTCAAATCATAATTCTTCTGTTTGCCCTGGGCTTGACCAGCATTAGACGAAGCTTAATGATAAGATTGCCGTAGGCGCTTCCGCAACTCCTCCACATAAGCATTGCTTGGAGGTGAAGTAGATTTCTCGTCGGAATATGTAACGCCAAAAGCAACATCCGCTGGTAACCTGGGCTGACGACCAAACAGGAAATATGGCAAGTATCCAGTGGTTTCATGTCTTGTACAATTGTATGCGTGGGTAAAAGGACCAATGCACGTTTTCCAATTGCTCTTTTCCTCAGGATCAAGAGTGCGAAGCATGTCTATCAAAGTCCTGTTAAATCTCTTGCACATTCCGTTTCCTTGAGGATTGTACGGGGTGGTTCTCGACTTCTTTATTCCAAGTAAAGAGCACAGTTCCCTTATGACCTCTCCTTCAAAATTTGCACCTTGATTAGAGTGGATCCGTCTTGGAATACCATAATGTACAAAGAAATTGTTGAAAAAGGCATCCGCAGTAGTATGGGCAGACATATTCCGCGTAGGTACAGCTTGTGCATATCTTGTAAAATGGTCGGTGATGACCAAAAGATACTGGAAATTTCCTTTCAATGGTTCTAAGGTGAGGTAATCAATGCACACAAGTTCCATCGGCTGCGAGGTCTTTATGCTGACTAACGGAGCACGCGCTCTGGCGGGTGTCTTTGCTCGAGTACAGCGATCACACAACTTGACCCATTCCTCAATATCCTTGCGCATCCCTGGCCAATATAATCTATCCAGTATACTTGATGTAGTCCTATCACGTCCATGATGACCTTTAGGCTTGCAGGTCACTGTCGATTCCTTACATAAGGTAATATGGCAGCTATATCTTCATCTTCCTGCTGTAGTTTCCTCATCTGAGAAGGTGTATATCCCCCTACATCTTGTCCCGCGTCCATGTCATCCAGTATGTCAGTAGATAAACACACGGTCTCAAAATACGATGAACCCTCAAATATTGCGTTACATACAGCATCCACGCATTCTCTGGTGATGTGTTGAATGTCTGTAGTATGATTGACTTCAAGGCCTGGGTACTTGGACAAGGCATCCGCGTCAAGATTCGACTTTCCAGGTTTATAGCGGATATCGAAATTAAATGCTGCTAACGCCGAAAGCAACCGATGTCCTGTAGCATCAAGTTTAGCCTTCGAAAGAAAATATGTTAATGGGTTGTTATCCGTATAGACTGTAAAGTGATTTCCGTACAAGTAATCGTGGAACTTGTCGGTGATTGACCACTTCAAAGCTAGAAATTCTAGCTTATGAGCCGGATATCTCCTTTCTGCTTTGGTAAGTCGGCGACTGGCAATGGCGATATGACGACATTCTCCCTCATGCTCCTGGTACAGAACTGCACCTAAACCCATTGCACTGGCATCTGTATGAAGTTCAAATGGCTTAGTGTAGTCGGCAAATCCTAAAACCGGAGGTGATGATAAAGCATCCTTTAACTCCTGGAATGATCTTCTTTCCTCAGAACCCCATTTCCATTGAACTTTTTCCAGCTTCTTAGACTTCTGTTTCTTTTGGGTAGATGACAGCAAATTAGTAAGGGGGCGCGCAATCCTAGCAAAGTTCTGTACGAACTTACGATAATACTCTGCAAAGCCGAGGAATTTCCTAGCATCTTCAGGAGTTGAAGGTTCTGGACAATCCCTGATCTTCGCTACCTTATCTGGATCCGCTTCCACACCTGTTTCCGAAACAATGTGCCATACATACTTGACTCTGTTTCTAAAGAAGCAACACTTCTTCGGGGAAAGCTTCAAGTTACAATCTCTAAGACGTTGGAATACCTGATCCAGTCGATGAAGATGTTCTTGATAAGTATCTGAAAATATGATGAGGTCGTCGCGATATATAAGGCATATCCTCAAATGCAAGTCTCCGAGACATTTCTCCATTAGCCGTTGGTACGTGGCTGGGGCATTTGATAACCCGAATGGCATCCGATTGAATTCAAAGAAGCCTAATGGTCCAACAGTCTATGCAGTTCTCTCCTTGTGTTTCTCATCGATCTCCACCTGGTGATAACCACTTTTCATATCCATCACACTGAAGAATTTACTGCCACCCAAGCAGTCAAAGATCTCTTCAATTCTCGGTAAGGCATAGACGTCCTTCACAGTATGACTGTTGAGCTGTCGATAATCCACACACATCCTTAAATTCCCATCTGTTTTCCTTACAAGGACCACATTCGATGACCATGGAGAGTGTGATTTCCTTATAATGCCTGCTGAGAGAAGTTGTGAAGGTGTCCACGAACCTCATCTAACATGGAAGGTGGGATTCTTCTATGTCGTTGCTTAAAAGGAGTGTTGTTGCCCAGCTCAATCCGATGTTGTACCCTAGAATTTGGTTTGTTTGGTTTGTTTTTGTTTAACGTCCTATTAACAGCCAGGGTCATTTAAGGACGTGCCAGGTTTTGGAGGTGAAGGAAAGCCGGAGTACCCGAAGAAAAACCACCGGCCAACGGTCAGTACCTGGCCACTGCCCCACGTAGGTTTCGAACTCGCAACCCAGAGGTGGAGGGCTAATGATAAAGTGTCAGTACACCTTAACCACCCGGCCACCGCGGCCCCTTTGTATCTTTGTACCCTAGAAGAATGGCCGATATCCTCATCGTGCTTTGAAAATACTATAGCATCTTCATACTTACGTATAAGGTCCATTCCAAGGATGTCATGAATACTTGGACTCTTTTCCTGGATATCAGCAGAATGTGGTAGTTGCTCCATAATAACTGGTTGAAGCTCACAAATCACAGCTTTTGGATGAATTGCCAAAGTCCTACTTGTGACATTGATAGGTGTGAAACTGATTTGTTGTTACCACTATATTCCATAACTCCATGGTGTCAGATCCAACAACGATGAAATAGTGGCCAATTTGGAAGGTTGCAGCATAGCACATGTCTGATGATAATTAATTCCCTTGTCCACATATCCCTTAACAGTTACATAACTGTTAGGCTTCATTACAATACTGTTGGTTTCTGCACATCGAATAAGTCAAAGTCTGTTCTCATTTCTAGCCAACTCACGTTCCCGTATGGATAAGCATCTAAATGCGAGGTACCAGGGTGCATGTAGATCCGCTTGCTGTAGAAATCTTGCTCCGTGTTCTTTCCTACAGGCATACATGTACATCATGGGGGGAAAAGTACATTAGTACCAAGCAGCAAAGGAACTATAGAGTTATAACTACTGTCTTGTACGACCAATAATAAACAGGCCAGTGTCTCGCCACAAAGACCAGGTATAGCTACTTCCGTCTCTATATAGCCAGAGTACTACAAGAGGTTTCCGTCCGCACACTCTACATTTAGGAAATCTGTCACAGGCATGAGTTCACAGGTATCTGATAAGAATCTTCGGTAATACTGTCGAAACTGTGGATCCTGTGTCCAGAACAGCCTGAATATTACTCTTGGCAAGACATTTGGTGAACCCACCAACTCTCCAGGTACCTGTCTTCTGTTCTGAGCTTGAAAGTTCTGGGCTCTCGTCTCATAGCCTACGAACTGCCCTTCTTCATAGGCTTCTGTGCGTTTAAATGATCGATCCTGACACGACATCCAAGCTTGATATGACCTCTCTGTCCACAGCGCCAACACAGCGGGCCATCTTTATGGGTCTGAGTTGATTCAGACTGGTGACTGTTAAACTGCTGTCGCTGTTAAGGATGTTGTTCCTGTTGGCTCGACCAAGACTTAGTAGCTCCAGACTTTGAGTTGAACTTCTGAAACTGTTTCGTAGTCTTCTTCATCTTAGCCATGTCAGTAGTCAGCTGTTTGATCATACCTTTCATCTCCTTGATATCATCTTGTGCTTTAACACTGCCAGTTATCATGCAAGATGGATTGGGCTTCTTCAATGCTTCTGTTTGAGGAGCCTTCTGGGTTTCCTCTTCTCTTTTCTTGAGGTCTTCTCTACCTGGCGTACTGCTATCACCAGCTGATCAAAGTCCTGTATGGCATCATACTTGTGTCCGGTTATGTCTTTCAAATCCCTCCTCAAACCCGTCCAGAACACGGTCCGTCAGCATATCTCCTGTATGTGCTACTTCTCTCCTCTTCACAGCCTTGTTCAAAATATTTTTCTTTCTGCAACTCCAGGATGCAACGTCCTCACCCTCCTTCTTGCGTGCACTATAAAATTGGGTCAACAGTGCCTCTCCCTTCTCAACGGTGTCGAAGATGCTGTCCATCTTAGTAAGAATATCCCTCACAGAAACTGTCAACCCAAAATGCATTACCACTGTTCCAGCTCTTCCCTTCAGTGATCTTCTAAGTGTGTGAGCCACAACATCTTCCCCGTGAGAGAGCAGTAAGGACTCAACTTCGTGTTTCCAAAAATCGTAGGACATGTCTTTTTCCTCCCCAGAGAAGGTAGAAATCTTAACGGGTGGAGTGACTGTAACCTTGGGAATTGGCAGAGCACAAACTCCATCTTCTTGCTCATGCTTCATATCAGAGTTGGAGGTTCTGTACCATCCCCTTAGGACTTTATCCATGAACGAATTTCTTCAGACTTCAGATGACCCTCCTGAGATATCGTGTTACCCATGTCCGTCCCATCCCATCACATCCCATCCCGATGTAATGATCTCAATATCTTGGTTTGAAAACGACTTACCCGGACATTTTCTAGTTTGCTCATGAAACCCCATAAGCAATATTTTTTTTATATGCAACTTTAAACAGCAAAATTACATCATAATTATTTGATTGTTCAATGAAAAGAATTTGTGATTCAACAATTTTGGTAGAGTTATGGCCCTAGACTCTTGACTCCAGAGCCTCATAGTTTAAAACTACTACTTCGTATTGCTGCTAGTATTGGGAATCGCTATAAGTTTCATGATCCATGATCAGCATTTCTTAAATGATCAATTATAAACAGAAAGGGAAATATCTGCAAAACATTAACCAAGATAAGGGAATGTAGTGGATATGATTTAAGGTATCTTGTTTTTTAATTGTTTTTTAATGCATTTTTATTTCAATTTACTAGTGATATTGTTCATTTATTAATTGTTGAAGTTGGCTGTAAATCGTTAAAATGTTCATGTTATGTCATGATCGATCACAGTATATGATAGATTAGTTATAGTCAGAGGTCATTACAACACTTGTTATTGCTGCAGCTAAACAGCAGTACTAGGTAACACAAGAGAGGTTTATTAGACACCTCAGTTTACCAAAGTCAGCAGTACTCAAGATGTTTATTAGACACCTCAGTTTACCAAGGTTAGCAGTACTCGAGATGTTTATTAGACACCTCAGTTTGTCAAGGTCATCAGTACTTGAGATGTTTATTAGACACCTGTTTACCAAGGTCATCAGTACTTGAGATGTTTATTAGACACCTGTTTACCAAGGTCATCAGTACTTGAGATGTTTATTAGACACCTGTTTACCAAGGTCAGCAGTACTCGAGATGTTTATTAGACACCTCAGTTTACCAAGGTCAGCAGTACTCGAGATGTTTATTAGACACCTCAGTTTGTCAAGGTCATCAGTACTTGAGATGTTTATTAGACACCTGTTTACCAAGGTCATCAGTACTTGAGATGTTTATTAGACACCTCAGTTTGTCAAGGTCAGCAGTACTCGAGATGTTTATTAGACACCTCAGTTTACCAAGGTCAGCAGTACTCGAGAGGGTTATTAGACACTTCAGTTTACCAAGGTCAGCAGTACTCGAAATGTTTATTAGACACCTCAGTTAACCAAGGTCAGCAGTACTCGAGAGGGTTATTAGACACCTCAGTTTACCAAGGTCAGCAGTACTCGAGATGTTTATTAGACACCTCAGTTTACCAAGGTCAGCAGTACTCCGTAACACTAGAGAGGTTTGTTGGACACCTCAGTATACCAAGGTCAGCAGTACTCGAGATGTTTATTAGACACCTCAGTTTACCAAGGTCAGCAGTACTCGAGATGTTTATTAGACACCTCAGTATACCAAGGTCAGCAGTACTCGAGATGTTTATTAGACACCTCAGTTTTTCAAGGTCAGCAGTACTGGAGAGATTTATTAGACACCTCAGTATACCAAAGTCAGCAGTACTTGAGATGTTTATTAGACACCTCAGTTTACCAAAGTCATCAGTACTTGAGAGGTTTACTAGACACCTGTTTACCAAGGTCAGCAGTACTCGAGATGTTTATTAGACACCTCAGTTTACCAAGGTCAGCAGTACTCGAGATGTTTATTAGACACCTGTTTACCAAGGTCAGCAGTACTCGAGATGTTTATTAGACACCTCAGTTTACCAAGGTCTGCAGTACTTGAGAGGTTTATTAGACTCCACAGTTTGTCAAGGTCAGCAGTACTCGAGAGGTTTATTAGACACCTCAGTTAACCAAGGTCAGCAGTACTTGAGAGGTTTATTAGATACCTCAGTTTACCAAGGTCAGCAGTAATTGAGAGGTTTATTAGATACCTCAGTTTACCAAGGTCAGCAGTAATTGAGATGTTTATTAGACACCTCAGTATACCAAGGTCAGCAGTACTCGAGATGTTTATTAGACACCTCAGTATACCAAGGTCAGCAGTACTTGAGATGTTTATTAGACACCTCATTTTACCAAGGTCAGCAGTACTGGAGATGTTTATTAGACACCTGTTTACCAAGGTCAGCAGTACTTGAGATGTTTATTAGACCCCTCATTTTACCAAGGTCAGCAGTACTTGAGATGTTTATTAGACACCTGTTTACCAAGGTCAGCAGTACTAGAGAGGTTTATTAGACCCCTCATTTTACCAAGGTCAGCAGTACTTGAGATGTTTATTAGAAACCTCGGTTTACCAAGGTCAGCAGTACTTGAGATGTTTATTAGACACCTCAGTTTACCAAAGTCATCAGTACTTGAGAGGTTTACTAGACACCTCAGTTTACCAAGGTCAGCAGTACTTGAGATGTTTATTAGACACCTCAGTATACCAAGGTCAGCAGTACTCGAGATGTTTATTAGACACCTGTTTACCAAGGTCAGCAGTACTCGAGATGTTTATTAGACCCCTCAGTTTACCAAGGTCAGCAGTACTTGAGAGGTTTATTAGACACCTGTTTACCAAGGTCAGCAGGACTTGAGATGTTTATTAGACACCTGTTTACCAAGGTCAGCAGTACTCGAGAGGTTTATTAGACACCTCATTTTACCAAGGTCAGCAGTACTCGAGATGTTTATTAGACACCTCAGTTTACCAAGGTCAGCAGTACTGGAGAGGTTTATTAGACACCTCAGTATACCAAGGTCAGCAGTACTCGAGATGTTTATTAGACACCTCAGTTTACCAAGGTCAGCAGTACTTGAGATGTTTATTAGACACCTCAGTTTGTCAAGGTCAGCAGTACTCGAGATGTTTATTAGACACCTCAGTTTACCAAGGTCAGCAGTACTCGAGAGGTTTATTAGACACCTCAGTTTGTCAAGGTCAGCAGTACTCGAGATGTTTATTAGACACCTCAGTTTACCAAGGTCAGCAGTACTCGAGAGGTTTATTAGACACCTCAGTTTGTCAAGGTCAGCAGTACTCGAGATGTTTATTAGACACCTCAGTTTACCAAGGTCAGCAGTACTCGAGATGTTTATTAGACACCTCAGTTTACCAAGGTCAGCAGTACTCAAGATGTTTATTAGACACCTCAGTTTACCAAGGTCAGCAGTACTCGAGATGTTTATTAGACACCTGTTTACCAAGGTCAGCAGTACTCGAGATGTTTATTAGACACCTCAGTTTACCAAGGTCAGCAGTACTCGAGAGGTTTATTAGACACCACAGTTAACCAAGGTCAGCAGTACTCGAGATGTTTATTAGACACCTGTTTACCAAGGTCAGCAGTACTCGAGATGTTTATTAGACACCTGTTTACCAAGGTCAGCAGTACTCGAGATGTTTATTAGACACCTCAGTTTACCAAGGTCAGCAGTACTCGAGATGTTTATTAGACACCTCAGTTTACCAAGGTCAGCAGTACTCGAGAGGTTTATTAGACACCTCAGTTTTTCAAGGTCAGCAGTACTCGAGATGTTTATTAGACACCTCAGTTTACCAAGGTCAGCAGTACTTGAGATGTTTATTAGACACCACAGTTAACCAAGGTCAGCAGTACTTGAGTACTTGAAAACTGAATACATGTTAACAACACAGGACAGTGTTTTATATTGACTTTAATTGCAATCTGAACATCATACATTGCTGTGCATATTGCAAATATGCAAAACACTTTAGAAAACTTACATTAATCATAAAACATGAAGTAAACTCATTTGAACCAGGACATAATAATTAACTAAATGTGTGGTTTAAGTATGCACACATGCTCATTTGTAGGAGTATACAAGCCTCTGTGCACATTGTTTACTTGGTTACCATTCTCAACAAAAATGACTGATTAACCTTAAATTGCAGTCCAAGATGACAGGTTATTCTGCTCTGACTACACACAGTGAAATCTTAATACATACTTATCAATATGATATCAGAGGTATGGTATTACATGGGGAATTTTTACTAATATACAGACACTATACAATGAACTTCGCCAACATGTGGGTATCACACAATGATCTTCACCAACATGTAGGTATTACAGTGAACTTCACCAATATGTAGGTATCACACAATAATCTTCACCAACATGTTGGTATTACAGTGAACTTCACCAACATGTAGGTATTACACAATGATCTTCACCAACATGTTGGTATTATAGTGAACTTCACCAACATGTAGGTATTACACAATGATCTTCACCAACATGTAGGTATTACAGTGAACTTCACCAATATGTAGGTATCACACAATAATCTTCACCAACATGTTGGTATTACAGTGAACTTCACCAACATGTAGGTATTACACAATGAACTTCACCAACATGTAGATATTACAGTGAACTTCACCAATATGTAGGTATTACAGTGAACTTCACCAACATGTAGGTATTACAGTGAACTTCACCAACATGTAGGTATTACAATGAACTTCACCAACATGTAGGTATTACAATGAACTTCACCAACATGTAGGTATTACACAATGAACTTCACCAATATGTAGGTATTACAGTGAACTTCACCAACATGTAGGTATTACACAATGAACTTCACCAACATGTAGGTATTACAGTGAACTTCACCAACATGTAGGTATTACACAGTGATCTTCACCAACACATAGGTATTATACAATGAAGTATTACAGTGAACTTCACCAACATGTTGGTATTACAGTGAACTTCACCAACATGTAGGTATTACAGTGAACTTCACCATAATGTAGGTATTACACAGTGATCTTCACCAACACATAGGTATTATACAATGAAGTATTACAGTGAACTTCACCAACATGTTGGTATTACAGTGAACTTCACCAACATGAAGGTATTACACAATGAACTTCACCAACATGTAGGTATTACAGTGAACTTCGCCAATATGTAGGTATTACACAATGATCTTCACCAACATGTTGGTATTATAGTGAACTTCACCAACATGTAGGTATTACACAATGATCTTCACCAACATGTAGGTATTACAGTGAACTTCACCAACATGTAGGTATTACAGTGAACTTAACCAACATGTAGGTATTACAGTGAACTTAACAAACATGTAGGTATTACAGTGAACTTCAACAACATGTTGGTATTACAGTGAACTTAACCAACATGTTGGTATTACAGTGAACTTCACCAACATGTAGGTATTACACAATGAACTTCACCAACATGTAGGTATTACACAATGAACTTCACCAACATGTAGGTATTACAGTGAACTTCAACATGTTGGTATTACAGTGAACTTCACCAACATGTAGGTATCACACAATGAACTTCACCAACATGTAGGTATTACAGTGAACTTCAACAAAATGTTGGTATTACAGTGAACTTCACCAACATGTTGGTATTACAGTGAACTTCACCAACATGTAGGTATTACACAATGAACTTCACCAACATGTAGGTATTACACAATGAACTTCACCAACATGTAGATATTACACAATGAACTTCACCAACATGTAGGTATTACACAATGAACTTCACCAACATGTTGGTATTACAGTGAACTTCACCAACATGTAGGTATTACACAGTGAACTTCACCAACATGTAGGTATTACACAATGATCTTCACCAACATGTAGGTATTACACAATGAACTTCACCAACATGTAGGTATTACACAATGAACTTCACCAACATGTAGGTATTACAGTGAACTTCACCAACATGTAGGTATTACACAATGAAGTATTACAGTGAACTTCACCAACATGTAGGTATTACAGTGAACTTCACCAACATGTTGGTAAACAGTGAACTTCACCAACATGTAGGTATTACAGTGAACTTCACCAACATGTAGGTATTACAGTGAGCTTTACCAACATGAAGCAACAAAAAGCTGTAATGAGCCTGTTTTTTATTTGTGTTTATTGTAACTTGAAACAAATTTTTTTTTGAGACCAAGATAGTGAAATGGATTTTTACAATATTTGGTTTTATAATATACTGGGGTAAGCAAGAAATAAAAAAAACCAACCAACTGAATGTCTGCCATAGTCCACAATCCCTTCCTTCATTGTTCGAGTTACTTCAAAAATGTGTTTTAAATAAATCTGGTTGAACTACTATTTGGAATATTTGTTTAAATGTGGTCCAATGTAGCATGAATTAAGCTTTCAAATAAATGGTGTTCACAATACAAACAGGATACTATCATATACACAGATTTTGTTGCAGCAATAATAACAATACTTACTGGCTAGTATTTAATACCATATAAACAATAGGCATTGTATTGATTGGTTATTTGTTAATGGGGCTTACTTCACTGATAGTCATGTAACAAAAGACAAGGAGACCTGTTGTACCAATACTGACTATGCCTATATATAGAAATAGTAATGTTATTACATTCTTACCTGTGAAATAGAAATAGTAATGTTATTACAGTCTTACCTGTGAAATAGAAATAGTAATGTTATTACATTCTTACCTGTGAAATAGAAATAGTAATACTATTACATTCTTACCTGTGAAATATCATCAATATTAACATGGTAAAGGATAAGGTTATATCATCACTAGTACTAATGAAAATGATTTTGAAATTAGTTTTTACTGTTAATAACAACTTTGCTGAGTCTTTGTATTGTGCATTGTATGATTTAATCAGGAACTTAAGAAAACAGTTCAAAAAGGAAAGAAGAAAAAATCAGATAACAGAAAAATACTTAAAATTGAATTAAAAAGCCTGATTTCAAAAACCTTATTATCAGCCTAATGTATATATTAGATAATACTCATTTTACCAATTCTTCCCCCTTTTTCTTTCTTTTCTCCCTTTTCTTTCTCTATCTGTGATTCTGTGTTTTACAAAGGTGGGGTTGTTACGGAGCATCAGGTCATCATGAGTAAGTTAATGTATTACATATAAAGTATCATTAACCTATGACAGTTCTACACTTCTGCATAGTTCATAGTTGGTATTATTTGTGAGGAATTTAATTTCGATATATTCACAGTCATTACAGGTACATGCAAAAAATAATACTGAGGGAATAAGTATATAAAAATTATACAAACAAATGTATAGAAGTTTTTACCACAGAATGTTAACAAGGCATGATAGTAAAAATGTATTTCCCATGAACTAGAGCTAAATGGGCCAACTGCAAAATATTAGCCCATGTAATTTAATAACTATGCAGTATACATTATTCAACCAAGATCACTAGGTAAAACAGTGACTGATGTACACACAATATCACACCGATATTGATATCAGATACAATACTTTCTCTTTCATTAATGGCAAGCATACTAGGTTTTCACGTACAAGTTTCTATCACAGAATAAAATTGCAGATATCTATACACTCATATTAGACCAGAATTAAGTCATTTCATATCACTAATTTTATTTTCCCTTTTAACAATCTTTCTTAAAAAAGAAGCCCTTTTATAACCATACCAGGTAGTTATTTTGTAATATGTCTGTCTACTTAACTTTAATGAGAGAATGGAATGTTATGAAAGTATCTAAGGCTACAAACACATTGGAATCTGTGGTTCTTCCTGTGAACTTGAGACAGTCCATCACAGGGAACAAACATTTTGGTGATGAGAAGGAATCTAGGTCTCCTGCCTCTCTTAGCTTGAGACATTCCATCATAGTGTACAAACATTTTGGTGATGAGAAGGAATCTAGGTCTCCTGCCTCTCTTAGCTTGAGACATTCCATCATAGTGTACAAACATTTTGGTGATGAGATGGAATCCAGGTCTCCTTCTGCCTCTCTTAGCTTGAGACAGTCCATCATAGGGAACAAACATTTTGGTGATGAGATGGAATCTAGGTCTCCTTCTGCCTCTCTTAGCTTGAGACAGTCCATCATAGGGAACAAACATTTTGGTGATGAGATGGAATCTAGGTCTCCTTCTGCCTCACTTAGCTTGAGACAGTCCATCATAGGGAACAAACATTTTGGTGATGAGATGGAATCTAGGTCTCCTTCTGCCTCACTTAGCTTGAGACCGTCCACCACATGAAGAAAACACTAGTACAATGACAGTAGGCTGTCAAAGGAATATTGTCTGCCCTTTTGGATACAAACCTGAAAATCCTGAAGACATTGAATACATGTATGATTTCTAATATTGAGATCACTGATGACAAGTTTAGAATGTGAATAAACACATATATTATATCATAAAACAACACTATTGTAATATCCTTGCCAGTATGAACAGAGATCAATAACATAATCTGCTTCAGTATTATAAGATGTATGTGATACTCAAGATCTTTGTCCTAAAAGCCAAATGTTGTCATACATATGTACTACTAGTAAGGATGCTTATATACATGGCAGCATTTGTTATGAGACTTCCCTTGTCATAAATGCAACGTTATGCAATGATTTTATCAACTTAAAATCATAAACATCATATGTTGAGGGAGACTTTATTTTTTTTGCATTGTTGAATGTATAGCTCCTCTTGGAAAGATAACAGAAATATCTTAGTTTTCAGAAAACAAAATCCCAAAAACCAAATAACAAATACCGGGTAATATTCATTTGACAGCAGTGAATTATAATAAAAAAGAAAAATTAAAAATCTTTTTTTTTTTTTACAGCAATTTGTTTGAGAAATAAATTCCTGATCTTATTTACAGCAGTGAATGAACTAAAATGACAACAATAACTCTAGAATACATAACAAAAAAGTTAAACATCTCAAAATAATTAAATTTCTAACAAACAAAACATTTCATTAAACAAAATAACAACTCTAGTTTCACAATGAATGGGTGATGGATTAAAATCACATGTTACACTCATATAATTAACATTAAATTTCCAACATGTATTTAACCTTGGACAAGCAGTGCTCATCTAAATGAAAATTGAATATGTTCATTGAGTATTAAATGCAACATTTATGGTAAAATTACAGCACATTGACTTTCCATACCTATAATACAACCGAGTTCAGGTTAAATGATGTTACATATCAAAGTAGTACTTCCTGTCCTGTTTGATATTAAGCAGAATGTTACATTTACTGAAGCATTGCTTGAATATAATTTTTTTTCCATAGTATATACAATGTAAATTTATCTCAATGTAAAGTTGATTTTCAAAACATCAATATGCTGTAAATATCTTAAGACATGGTTCCTTAGTTGACTCTTTTACACACAGGGGCTTGACATGTTTCTATGACCTAGAATGAAAAAATTAGCTCCAGGGCCTGACATCTAGATCACTCATTATTGACAAGTGATCTAGGGAATGGACGGTAATTTTCATTCTGGGTCATAGGAACATGTCAAGCCTGTTGTGTCTTTACAATACAAAGCTCAAGCAATTACAGAATCCAACCAAAATACAACAAATCGTCTACGGTGAATGCTGTGCTTGAATTCATTTGCGAAATTACCTTTGAAAGCAACTTTGACAAACTTCTGTTAGAAGTTCTGTATTACTATTAGGATGAACACTATGATATGACAGAAGGTCACAATCCCATGTCTGGCTTCTCCATTATGACAACTCCTTTACAAGTATCACTTTATAATAAACGTTCAATTTGAAGGTCAACAATGGACTAGCTTCACACAAAATCAAAAATGGTCCCCAAAACACATCTCTACCACAACTAACCAAAACACAAACAAATACACATCTTTTCTAGGTTAAACTTGTAAAAGAACTCAAACAAAACACTATTGTGCTTCGAAATTTGTGGTGGTATACCTGTACAGTGTCCATAGCCTATGTGGGTATTGGGTGCGAGATGTGTAGGTGCAAGATGGTCCTAAGCCTATGTGGGTGTGAGGTGTGTAGGTGTGTAGGTGTGAGATGGTCCTAAGCCTATGTGGGTATTGGGTGCGAGATGTGTAGGTGTGAGATGGTCCTAAGCCTATGTGGGTGTGAGGTGTGTAGGTGTGTAGGTGTGAGATGGTCCTAAGCCTATGTGGGTGTGAGGTGTGTAGGTGTGAGATGGTCCTAAGCCTATGTGGGTGTGAGGTGTGTAGGTGCGAGATGGTCCTAAGCCTATGTGGGTGTTGGGTGTGAGGTGTGTAGGTGTGAGATGGTCCTTAGCCTATGTGGGTGTTGGGTGTGAGGTGTGTAGGTGTGAGATGGTCCTAAGCCTATGTGGGTGTGAGGTGTGTAGGTGCGAGATGGTCCTTAGCCTATGTGGGTGTTGGGTGTGAGGTGTGTAGGTGTGAGATGATCCTAAGCCTATGTGGGTGTTGGGTGTGAGGTGTGTAGGTGTGAGATGGTCCTTAGCCTATGTGGGTGTTGGGTGTGAGGTGTGTAGGTGTGAGATGGTCCTTAGCCTATGTGGGTGTTGGGTGTGAGGTGTGTAGGTGTGAGATGGTCCTAAGCCTATTTGGGTGCGAGGTATGAGGCGTGAGATGGTCCTTAGCCTATGTGGGTGTTGGGTGTGAGGTGTGTAGGTGTGAGATGGTCCTAAGCCTATGTGGGTGTTGGGTGTGAGTACACTTCTGTACCAGTACTGTGTATAATGAACTATAAATAACAGCAGCACTAGGTTTATCATACCATTACAAGGTGAATTAGATGTAATTCCTATGACAGTATAAATGTACAAGAAACTAGTTGAATCCTTATTTTACTCAAAACTAACAGTTCTTTATGTTCTCACTCAGTTCATGTCATAATAAATTCCACATGGTACCGGTAAATATCTATAACCATTTAATCTGGTCTTCTAAACCACCTCAAATCACTCAAAGCATAATATTTTGGGACATACTGAGAATCTGTCTGTTGTTTATTTAATCTAAATTGCAATACATGGTACATTTAATATATTCGTTCAGTGACAAGTACTGATATATACAAGAATTGCTGACAATTAAATGCCATTAAATTGCACATCTCTCCATTGAAAAGCTCAGCAGAGTCTTCCAGGTAGTTGTGAGCATAGTATAGGATCTTGCTGAGAGCTTTTCCAAAGGGGATCATTTACAGTATTATGTAACGCAAGAGTTGAGCCTCGCACATATGTCAACATTTAGGTGTTAGTGTAACACAGATATTGGTCCTTGTCCAGGAGGAACACAGGAGTTGATTCTCGCACAAATGTTAACATCTAAGTGTCGGTGTAATACAGATATTGGTCCTTGTCCAATAGGACATAGGAGTCGAGCCTCGCACTGATGTCAACATTTAGGTGTCGGTGTAACACAGATATTGGTCCTTGTCCAATAGGACACAGGAGTCGAGCCTCGCACTGATGTCAACATTTAGGTGTCGGTGTAACACATATATTGGTCCTTATCCAATAGGACACAGGAGTCGAGCCTCGCACTGATGTCAACATTTAGGTGTCGGTGTAACACAGATATTGGTCCTTGTCCAATAGGACACAGGAGTCGAGCCTCGCACCGATGTCAACATTTAGGTGTCAGTGTCGAGCCTCGCACTGATGTCAACATTTAGGTGTCGGTGTAACACAGATATTGGTCCTTGTCCAATAGGACACAGGAGTCGAGCCTCGCACTGATGTCAACATTTAGGTGTCGGTGTAACACAGATATTGGTCCTTGTCCAATAGGACACAGGAGTCGAGCCTCGCACTGATGTCAACATTTAGGTGTCGGTGTAACACAGATATTGGTCCTTGTCCAATAGGACACAGGAGTCGAGCCTCGCACCGATGTCAACATTTAGGTGTCAGTGTCGAGCCTCGCACTGATGTCAACATTTAGGTGTCAGTGTTCTGTAACACAGATATTGGTCCTTGTCCAATAGGACACAGGAGTCGAGCCTCGCACCGATGTCAACATTTAGGTGTCAGTGTCGAGCCTCGCACCGATGTCAACATTTAGGTGTCGGTGTAACAAAGATATTGGTCCTTGTCCAATAGGACACAGGAGTCGAGCCTCGCACCGATGTCAACATTTAGGTGTCGGTGTAACACAGATATTGGTCCTTGTCCAATAGGACACAGGAGTCGAGCCTCGCACCGATGTCAACATTTAGGTGTCAGTGTCGAGCCTCGCACTGATGTCAACATTTAGGTGTCAGTGTTCTGTAACACAGATATTGGTCCTTGTCCAATAGGACACAGGAGTCGAGCCTCGCACCGATGTCAACATTTAGGTGTCAGTGTCGAGCCTCGCACCGATGTCAACATTTAGGTGTCGGTGTAACAAAGATATTGGTCCTTGTCCAATAGGACACAGGAGTCGAGCCTCGCACCGATGTCAACATTTAGGTGTCGGTGTAACACAGATATTGATCCTTGTCCAGGAGGAACACAGGAGTCGAGCCTCACACAAACGTTAACATTTAGGTGTCGGTGTAACACAGATATTGATCCTTGTCCAGGAGGAACACAGGAGTCGAGCCTCACAAAAACGTTAACATTTAGGTGTGGGTGTAACACAGATATTGGTCCTTGTCCAGGAGACCATCTATACTAAAGTGATGGTTTAACATAGGAGTCAAGCCTCACACTGATGTCAATATTAAGGTGTCAGTGTAACAGATATTTGTGCTTGTCCAGGAGGATCACCTTATATCAAAGTTTTAATTTAACACTAATGTGCTGGTTTAACACAGTCAAACCATACACAGTAGATGTCCACTTTAGGTGTTGGTGTAACACAGAAGCTGATCCCTGTCCACGAGGATCACCTATAGATTGGTTGTACACTGGAGACCCAGGAAACTACTGCTGTCAATTTCTGCAAGCCTCTCTGCACTTTATGCATAAGAATTTACCTACAATGTCAAAGGAAAAAAGTTTATTTAGCATTTCCTGGTTTCAAAGTTACAGTCTACTATCTCTGAAATCAATAACAACCCCTGTCAATGATTTTACAGTGAAGATATTTACTATGAAACAACTATGCTAGCATTTTCATATAAAATTCTCTCCCGATAAACAATGAAACAATATGTGAATCAACAGTGTTTCTCTCTCTTTTTATTTATTTAATTTTATTTTGCTTTTAATTTAATAGCTGTCATTCCAAGGAATTTCACCAAATTTAGATATGAATTACCCAGATAGGACCTCTATATACATGTACCTTCCACATTTTAATTGAATCCAACATCTAACACTTGTATTATACATTTAGACCTGACTAGAACTGTAAGCCAATGACTATTACTAACCCCTACCCTTCATTGGAAACCATGGCAACCAAATGACAACTACTGTTTTGGAAAGTAGCAGCATTGTACATACTATACCAATTTCAGCTTAATGAGATAATATCTCAATTCTGACCAATTCTGACCTTGTTACCATGACAACCAAAATTTCTCAAACAAGAGATCCAACAGGGATCTTGGTGCCCACCATTGAATGACCTTTACTAATTTTGTTCTATGTGTGATCTTTTGTCTACTTCAATGACCTGATAACAATGCAAACACACATATGAAATCTAACAGATATTAGAGAAGAATTTTCTATGAATTAGAAACAGCAAAGTTAAACTTCAACTGCAAGCCATTGTGACTTCTGGATCAGACTCAAAATCAAATAGACACAACTACCGACCAAGGGAAACCTATATATGAAGCTTGTAACAAAGGGAACCTACCGCGGTACATATAAAATCTAAAAGATATTTAAGAACTACAGACCATAGTACATATAAAATCTAAAAGATATTTAAGAACTACAGACCATAGTACATATACAAGAGCTGTTGGAGAACAGCATAGCTCGTCTCGCAAATGTTTGTCAATAAATAATTCAAATATATTAATTGGAATGGTTTCGCAAATTGCATTAATAATATTTATATTGTTTACTTGATCAGATTATGTTTTGTGAATTCATGCATTTGGGAGACAAGCTATGCTGTTGTAGATTAAATGAAGATATTAAACACAAATGTAATTGCTTTTGGACATATTTCTTCAATTTTTTGACAACATATCCTAATGAGAGTTGTCTCCCTTGAAAAATGTGACCGGTATAAATTGTGTATTGTGACGTTTTCATATTGTTTTATATTCAGTTTCACCCCAAGAAAGGATAGTGTAACTCCATAGGGACTCTTTTACCAAATATCAGCACCCTAGTACAATCATAAAGTAATGTGTTAAAAAGCTTTCAACATTTGCACGAAAATTTCAAAAAAATATTTCAGTTTAACTCAGGAAAGGGATAGTTCAACCCCCACAGGGAACCTAATACCATGTATAACTATGCCTTTCAACACTCACAATATAAAGTTAACACAAAGTCCAAAGATTTAAAAACAAAAACAAAAAAACACAGATTTAAAAAAGAAAAAATCCAATTTTTACTCCAGGAAGGGATTGTCTTACTCCATAGGGACTCTATTGCCAAATATAAGCACCCTTGTACAATTATATAGTGATGTATTAAAACCTCTTAACAATTGCACCAAAAACTTAACGCAGAAATATTCTAAGTCCAAAAATTTGAAAAATTCTGGTTATTTCCTAAAAACATCTTTTAGTTTAACTCCGGCAGGGGATAGTTTAACCCAAGAGGGAGTTTATTACCAACTATCAGCACCCTAGTACAATTATAAAGTGATGTATTAATACCTTTCAACACTTGCACCAAAAACTTAACGCAGAAATATTCTAAGTCCAAAAATTTTCAAAAATCTGTTTTTTTTCCAAAAAATCTTTTAGTTTAACTCCGGCAGGGGATAGTTTGACCCCCACAGGGACCATATTACCATAAATTAATATGCCTTTCAACACTTGCACCAAAAATTTAACATTTGGAAAACCAACGCCGACGCCGGAGTGACAACATAAGCTCACTCTTCTTCGAAGAGACGAGCTAAAAATCTAAAAGATATTTAAGAACTACAGACCATAGTACATATAAAATCGAAAAGATATTTAAAAAGAACTTTAAATTTTGTGAGTTAGAAATCATAATACAGTAAAACACGTTTAGTACGAACACGCTTATAGCGATTTTACGGATATTGCGAACTGTTCCCGATTCCCCAGCTATTCTCCCTCTTACTTCTATGTAATTTTGTAATTATATTGCGAATTTCACATAGCGAAATATTGTCTATAACGAACCAATTTAGCGGTCCCGTCGGCTGAAATTCCGTGTTATTTTAACACTATAGTACGAACCCATCTTCCGAAGTAGGTAAGTCATGCCCTGGTGATCACGACCGCGTCATAGACAGGCACCCGAGGGCATGTTTCAGGGTATGTATTTGTACAGCTATTGAATCGGTGAGTTATGTTTTCGATGACTTCTGAATAAAGTGAGTTGTTTTGTCGATGTTATGTTAAGTTGTTAATCCATTCTTAGATGTCTTAGTGTGTACACAGTACATGTATGTTTGGCAATGGCTTTATCATAAAGCGACTTAGAGCTAATGAAAACGAGACTTCAGGGGTAAAAGTCACCGCAACGGAAATGACTGATGCAGATGCTGTAAAAGACGTTATGAACCTTTTGGACAGTGAAGACAAGGAGAAAATAGAGACAGAGGAGGAACATTCCGTAATCAGTGGTGCTACGGCGAGTGATTATTTACATGAGACAGGCCGTTTTCTGGAGTCCCAAAATGATACGTCAGATGCTTTTAGTACTTTGTACACACTTGCCTCACACGAAAGTTTCGGCAGAAAGTTATAACTGACTTAAAATAATTGCATCGCTTCTAATTTGTACTTACTTGTAATTTTATTTTAATATTTTCATACAGCGAAGTTTTTAGGAAAAAACAATAAAATTTGTAATACGCGTAATACAAACTATCGATATAGTGAACTGATTCAGTTGGTCCCCTGGGATTCGTTATAACCGTGTTTTACTGTACTGAACTTTTTAACTGTCAGCCATTTTGTTTTCTGGATAAGACTCTAATTCAAACACTGACAGGTCAAGAAGGGCCCATCATGTGGAAATGAAATAAAATATACATTATAAACATCAACCTCCATATTTGCTGGGCTAACAGAAATGAAAATACAGATAATAAAATCTTTTGTTGGAATTGATTTTTTTTAAATAGTCAGATATCCACTTTGTCCAATATCTTAGTAACTAAATGTCCTTTGACCCAGTGACCTTGACCTTGGAAAGTTGACTTCTTATATTCCTCCAATACTTTTCAAGAAATAGCGATAATAAAGTTCACTTGGCAAAACCCAAGATGACTGACTGTTGGCCATTTTGTTTCCCCAATCAGACTGGTTCCCCAATCAGACTGTAAATTCAATGGGCACAACCAGGGTCCAAGGGGAACTTACACATGAAATTTGAGAAATCTCAAACAATTACTTTTCAAGAAATAGTGATTACAAGAATTGTTTACAGATGGACGACAACTAACAATGGACACATGCATGTCTTCACATATTCTGTATATATATAACATTCCTTTGTAGTTTTATTGAAATTGTTTTATGTTTGGAAGAGTAAGCCACACAAGATATGGAACTTAATGGTTGTCAGGGAAACAGGACACAATAACATGTGTACAAAGTTTCATTGAAATCCATGCATTATCCTGGGAAGAGTAGGTGGTATAAATTGGTCTGTAGACAGCTTCAAGATCATTTACACTCGAAGTATGACATTCAACGATGGTAGCAAACAGACAAGATATCTTGACTCTCTTCACACTTACAACAAACCCTGGACCAGATCAAACCCAAATCAACAATAAATGACTCTAAATGACTCACCTCGGAGTAGTTGTGGGTTTTGATCTTGCTTGTCCGGCCCTTGATGATTGCATAACAGAAGAGTGTGATGAACATCACAAACAGAAAATAGCTTGTGTGCATGAGGTGGAGATTGATGACAGATCTGTCCTCCTGTTGAGTGTAAAGCAAACAAAATAAATACTGCAGGGAACATGAGAAATGAGTCATACATATTCATCTGAGGAACTGATACATACCAATAAATATCAAGAAACAATCCAATTTCCTCTTAAAGAATAAACAGCTGGATAGTCTGTACTTCACAGTAATATTCAGATCATTCAATTTTTACTTATGCAGATTACACTTTGTTAATCTAAGAAATGCCTATTAGTGTCATTTTTAACATACTACTATATTCTGAAAGTCACTAGAGAAAAAATTATTCCATAGAAATAGACATATCAACAGTGCTTACCAAAGTCAACATCATAGTGAACCTGGGGTCAACCTTGTGTTTGACCTTGATGACCGGCGTATCTTGACACTGTGATGCTATTGTTGGTAGGAGAGTGAACTGGTTTCCCTGGTAACTCTGCATCCTCGTGTGCACTTCATTGTTTGACTCATTAGCAAAATTGTAGCATGCACCCACTTGTCTGAAGATATACAATGTACGAACTGTAGAAAACTCACTCTTGAACTGGTATACAAAATACTGTACAGCCAGTTATTTATGCAGGTAAAAAACTTCTTGATTTTAAAACAAAAGAATTTCTACAAATAAAGATTTGGCCATAGGCGGAAATCTATTTTTTCGCAAATCCATAGACACTTGTTCCAAATCATTTACAGTATATTTGCCTATACAATATGTAGCATTGAACAACAGTATGATTTAATGAGATCTGTTATTGTTATAAACCCAAGTATTGTGTACAACCATGTTATTTTCGCTATACTATGTAATTTTCGTTATACTATGTAATAATAAATCATCGATCATAAGTAACATATATAATACATTCTGAACAAATGTTATAGTCAAAATAACCTTGGATGATTTGAGATGGCTGAGTTGGCTAATGATGGTACAACTAATAAACCTTACCCAAAGTCTATTTAACGGATAATAATTACCCGTGTCTTATTATTTCACCGATAACATTTTCATGACTTTGTCATTGGCCAGCGAAATAGCAAAAAACAATTTCATCTCTGTGAAAATAACTGGCTATATAGTACAACATGGTAAAAAATATAATCTATACATACAAAGTAGAAACTGCAGGTCATATCAAAGTTTACATAAGTTATATACATGTATATAACTGTTATATACATGTATATAACTGTACTGTTACCATAAACTTTTCTATTTTACTGTGGTAAGTACTAAACATCATCTAACAACTTAATGAATCACTCTTGTTGGCTAACTGCTTCTACAGCAAACCTGTGTGGTTGTGAAGGTCATATAATATGAACTCAAGTTCAATCGAACCAAGGGCCTGTGAGTTGTTAAACACGATGATATATACGGTATAGAAAGACCAACAGTGTATGGAGAATAAAGGGACTTGTAAACTGATGCATCAAGTAAGGGCATGCCATAAAAAAACATACTGGTTACTAAGACAAGGGAAACATGGGCCTGTATATTGATACATATTACCAGACTTACCTTGTACTGGGAAAAAAGCCACAGGGGCCTGTATATTGATACATATTACCAGACTTACCTTGTACTGGGAAAAAAAGTCACAGGGGCCTGTATGTTGATACATGTTACCTGACTTACCTTGTACTGGGAAAAAAAGCCACAGGGGCCTGTATATTGATACATGTTACCAGACTTACCTTGTACTGGGAAAAAAAGCCACAGGGGCCTGTAAATTGATAATGCCACCAGATTTACCTTGTACTGGGAAAAAAAGCCACGGGGCCTGCATGTTGATGTCACCAGACTTACCTTGTACTGGGAAAAAAAGCCACAGGGGCCTGTAAGTTGATACATGTGAGGATATGTACAGAAGGACAAGTGCTCCCAGAACACTCAGTGTTGTTCCAATCAAACGGGAAGTTCATGGTCACATTCATCTCAAGGTCAGCAGCTGGCCCTGAAAATCCACAAGGTAATTCATATGTAGTATCTTGATGTTTATTCTAGGCTAATATATTCTGCTGTAAGTGGCTGTCTGAAACTAACATTTGAAGATTTAAAGAGTTGCGTTGTCTTGAAAACTGTTGGCAGTATTATTGCGATTGCATACCTGATAATCCAATTTGACTACCCGTTACTGTGGACGACAGGAATGTCACATTCTGTGTGATCCCGTAAAAGTGGGGTGTTGGCCTCATTTCCACCATCATCGTCAGTGATGTGTTACTGTAACATAGAGGTAATATTTTTTCGGATGTTGTACTTATTCATTTCAACAACTCCAAACAGTCATTGTGTTAATCAATATAATCTTTAACTAAATGTAAAAGTGGAGAGTATATGTCATCTTATAACCTAAGGCTAGACAATCTTTCCCTCCAGCCTAGTGGTGCATGTGGGATGTCTGCTTGGAGTGCAAGAGGTGGCTAGTTTGAGGCCCAGCGGGGTCACTGGATTTTTTCATTACTCCTTCTTATTGCAGATTTAGTGCCGTTGACCACTCCAAGTGTAAATCATAAAATATATTAAGAGATCCCTTGGAGCCACAGAGCCTGGAATGTGGTTGTCTTTTAGGGGTGGGGGGGTAGGGGCAAAGACTGAAAGAGGGACAAGTGTAAGAACATGTCACTTTACAAGTTCAGGTAAGCAAGAATTTCCCTTTAGCCTTTAGTGGTAGGATGTCCCTTTGAACAGCAAGAGGTCGCTAGTCCGAAGTCTGGCACATGTTTGTAAGTTACACAAAAACGTTGCGTAACTTTACGCCATATTCACCCTGTCGTAACAATTTAAAATTGAACGTAAGCATGCCCTTTTGAACAGAAAATGTTATTACCATAAGAGAACGACTATGCCTTGTGAATGCTTGCTTCAGGATAGAAACCAAGTTTTGAATGTCGAGGAGGGTTCCTGGCAAAATACTCATTGTCAAGCAACTAATTGTGCACATATGCGTGGACTAGCTGTGCCAACAGTAGTCTATTTTAAGAGTATTAAGTAACTATGTGTGCAGTGAGCAAAATCTGTGGGAATTGCATTGTTACTGTTTGTTTTACCACATGATAAACAATATGAAATAATAATTTTATGAAAATTTTTTATCTTCTCTCAATAATATCTTTGTTTCAATAGAACAAAATAAAGTTCATAGTCTGTATACGGGACTTGGGTATAGGACCTACATACGATTTTCATCCCAAAAGTGTCGCCCTTTTTTACCTTTACGTTGGAGAGCAGTATAAAATACCGGGAGAATGTATAATTTTGACATAAGATACAAAAAAAGTTATGAACACCTTTGTGAAACGGAGCTTCGTGAGTTTTGCGTATTTTGACGTAAGATACAACAAGAGATCCCAGAGGGATCTTCTCTCTATTTTTCTCTTCCTTTTAATTACTAATCTGTGTAAATTGAGAAACATCCCTCCAGTACTTTTCAAACAAGGGGAACGTATATATAAAATTTGAGATTTAGCGATAACGGCTGTCTGTCGGCCAGGTTGTTTTCAGATTGGTCCCAAAATATAATACAAGGGACCAAGGGGAACTTACATATGAAATTTGAGAAAGATCCCTTCAGTACTTTCTGTAAAATAGTGATAACAAACTTCAATGGTCGAAAACAAAGATGGCTGCCTGTCGGCCATGTTGTTTTCAGATTTGTTCCAAAATGCAATATGCATAACTAGGGACCAAGGGGAACCTGCATATTAAATCTTAGAAAGATCCCTTCAGTACTTTCCGAGAAATAGAGGTAACAAACTTCAATGGTCAAAATCCTAGATGGCTGCCTGTCAGCCATGTTCTTTTCCGATCGCTCCAAAATGCAATATGCACAACTTGGGATCAAGGGGAACCTGCATATTAAATTTTAGAAAGATCCCTTCAGTACTTTCTGGGAAACGGACGGACGGACGATGGACCACGGACGCAAGGCGATTTGAATAGCCCACCATTTAATGATGGTGGGCTAAAACAAGAGCTGTTGGAGAACAGCATAGCTCGTCTCGCAAATGTTTGTCAATAAATAATTGAAATATATTAACTTGTATGGTTTCGCAAATTGCATTAATAATATTTATATTGTTTACTTGATCAGATTGTGTTTTGTGAATTCATGCAATTTTCAAAACCATACCAATTTAAATGTATAAAAATTGTTTATTGACAAACATTCGGGAGACAAGCTATGCTGTTGTATGTAATTGCTTTTGGGCCTATTTCTTCAATTTTTTGATAAAATATTATCCTTATGAGAGTTGTCTCCCTTGAAAAATGTGGACCGGTATAAATTGTCTAATGTGAGCATTTTCACATTTTTTTTTTTTCCAGTTTCACCCCAAGAAGGGATAGTGTAACTCCAGAGGGACTCTTTTACCAAAATATCAGCACCCAATACAATTATAAAGTGATGTGTTAATACCTTTCAACACTTGCACCAAAAATTTAGACAAGAGATCCCAGAGGGATCTTGGCGCCCACCATTGAATGATCTTTATAGGTTCCATGTCAGATCGATCTTTTCTCTACTTTTCCCTTCCTCTAAGTCTTACTAATCTGTGTAAATTCAGAAACAGCCCTCTAGTACTTTTCAAACAAGGGGAACCTATATATAAAATTTAAGATTTAGCGATAATGGCTGTCTGTCAGCCATGTTGTTTTCGGATTGGTCCCAAAATGCAACACCAGGGACCAAAGGGAACGTACATATGAAATTTGAGAAAGATCCCTTCAGTACCTTCTGTAAAATAGCGATAACAAACTTCAATTGTTAAAATACAAGATGGCTGTCTATCAGCCAGGTTGTTTTCTGACTTGTCTCAAAATCCAATATGCATAACTAGGCACAGAGGGCAACCTACAAATGAAATTTGAGAAAGATCCTTTCAGCAATTTCTGACAAATAGTGATAACAAACTTCAATTGTCAAAATCAAAGATGGCTGCCTGTCGGCCATGTTGTTTTCCTATTGGTCTCAAAATGTAATGTGCATAACTAGGCACCGAGGGGAACCTACATATGAAATTTGAGAAAGATCCATTCAGCACTTTCTCAGAAATAGCGATAACAAACTTTGATTGTCAAAATCCAAGATGGCTGCCTGTCGGCCATGTGGTTTTCTGATAGGTCTCAAAATGTAATATGCATAACTAGGCACCAAGGGGAACCTACATATGAAATTTGAGAAAGATTCCTTCAGTACTTTCTCAGAAATAGCGATAACATATTTCAATTGTCAAAATCCAAGATGGCTGCCTGTCGGCCATGTTGTTTTCCGATAGGTCTCAAAATGCAATATGCATAACTAGGCACCAAGGGAATCCTACATATGAAATTTGAGAAAGATCCCTTCAGTACCTTCTCAGAAATAGCGATAACAAACTTCAATTGTCAAAATCAAAGATGGCTGCCTGTCGGCCATGTTGTTTTCTGATTGGTCTCAAAATGCAATATGCATAACTAGGCACCAAGGGGAATCTAAATATGAAATTTGAGAAAGATTCCTTCAGTACATTCTCAGAAATAGCGATAACAAACTTCAATTGTCAAAATCCAAGATGGCTACCTGTCGGCCATGTTGTTTTCCGATAGGTCTCAAAATGCAATATGCATAACTAGGCACCAAGGGAAACATACATATGAAATTTGAGAAAGATCCCTTCAGTACTTTCTCAGAAATAGCAATAACAAACTTCAATTGTCAAAATCCAAGATGGCTGCCTGTCGGCCATGTTGTTTTCCGATTGGTCTCAAAATGCAATATGCATAACTAGGCACCAAGGGGAGCCTACATATGAAATTTGAGAAAGATCCCTTCAGTACTTTCTCAGAAATAGCGATAACAAACTTCAATTGTCAAAATCCAAGATGGCTGCCTGTCGGCCATGTTGTTTTCCGATTGGTCTCAAAATGCAATATGCATAACTAGGCACCAAGGGGAACCCACATATGAAATTTGAGAAAGATCCCTTCAGTTCTTTCTGAGGATTAGCGATAACAAGAATTGTTTACGGACGGACGGAGGGACGGACGGACGGAGGGACGGACGGAGGGACGGAGGGACGGACGGACGGACGACGGACCACGGACGCAGGGCGATTTGAATAGCCCACCATCTGATGATGGTGGGCTAAAAATCTGCTTTTTCCCCAAAAAAATCTTTCAGTTTAACTCTGGCAAGGGATAGTTTAACCCCCAAAGGGAACCTAATACCATGTATTACTATGCCTTTCAACACTCACAACATAAACTTAATACAAAGTTCAAAGATTTAAAAAAAAAAAAAAGATTTAAAAAGAAAAAATCCAATTTTTTTTTAAAAAGTTTTACTCCAGGAAGGAATTGTCTTACTCCATAGGGACTCTATTGCCAAATATCAGCACCCTAGTACAATTGTAAAATGATGTATTAAAACCATTTAACACTTGCACCAAAAATTTTACACAGAATCCAAAAAAAAAAAAAAATCTTTTAGTTTTTTCAAATCTACTTCCGTGATGCATTAATGCATCATTCGGCCCCGTCACGGTGATGCATTAATGCATCATCAGGGCTTAAAGGGTTAAACTCCAACAGGGGATAGTTTAACCCCCACAGGGACCATATTACCATAAATTACTATGCCTTTCAACACCTGCACCAAAAACGTAGCATTTGAAAACCAACGCCAACGCCAATGCCCGAGTGACAACATAAGCTCTCACTCTTCTTTGAAGAGACGAGCTAAAAATGATAAACACCTTTGTGAAACGGACTTATGAGCTTCAAAAGTTTTGCGTTAAAGTTTTCGTAATTATTTATGAAAATTTGTAAGTTACGAAGTTTTGTGAAACAGTACCCAGAGCTTATAATTATAATCAGCAGTGACATACACAAAACTTACACAACATCATCTCCAGTTTGTGGTGACCTCTCGGTGGTAGTCGGCGACCCCACTAGCTTGTTGCTGATAACATTTAATTTGTCAGTCAACCTTGAAGATCCAGGTGAAACTTCATAAGAATATGTTGATGAGTTTCCAATCATACAAAACTCCAGCTCAGCAAAATTATCCAGGAACTTATTCCAATCCTGCCATGTTAGAAAACAATACATTAACAAATCTGTATCTGTGCATGTATGAAATTAAACAGTAACATAAAACAAGAGACCCCAGTGGGATCTTGGTAGCCACCATTGAATAATCTTTATTGGTCCTATGAAAGACAGGCCTTTTCTCTACTTTTCCCTTCTGTCCTCTCTTCCCCTGAATTATTTGACAACATGGGGAACTTACTTGAAGTCTAAGAAAGATCTAAAAACTAGGAGAAGAACAAGAAATAACACTAACAAACTCCAAAGATGACTGCTAGTTGGCCATTTTGTTTTCCCAATCAGGCTAAAAATTCAATGGCCACAGCTAGGGACCAAAATAAACCTAAATGTAAAGTTTGGGCAATATCCCTCCAATACTTTTCAAGAAGTAATGATAACAAACTTTTACTGTCAAAATCCAAGATGGCCACCTGTTGGCCAATTTGCTTTATTCACACATATTGAACTATATAAAATGTTTGTTGTGTTTGCTAGTAATATTTCCTTTTCATTATTATTGCTTTATTTCCAAACAAAGTCACACAGAAGCAATTGTTACTATATAAAGATTGGCAAATCATTTCTTCTTTGGTATATTTCCTCCCAAATGGACTCATCAGAATGCTTTTATAAGATCATCTGGATGTTGTTACACAATCATTATATGAGCATTTAAATGGATTCTCCTGGAACATTATCTAGATCAATAAAACAGATCTAATCAAATAAAACACTAACCTTTGTTAAATCAGGATTAATAAGTTGGTCGTTGACCTTCACAATGTAGGCCAAGGTCAGAAGAACGACTGCGCAGCCTCCGAGACATATCATAAAAATAACAAGTGGAGGCTTGCTGGATACGAATCCCTTCACGTTCTCAACCGATGGGGGAGGCATGGCACACATCAGCAATAGCCTATAAAAGACCAGTCACACAAATCATTAAAGGTTATTGTCAGCCATAAATCACAAAAGCATACATAATATGAAATGGAAATGATAACTTGCCAGTCAGTCTGTAAATCACTTATTGGTTTACATGTATGGATTTTGGGCATTCACATTATATATACACATTGTACATAGCAAAAATATATAGGGGATATCTAACGGTGTCTTTAGTAATTATGTTTCACGAGTGTGAAAATATTAGCCACACGAGTGAAATATATTTGGTATTACTGATTTCTGTTTCTTACATTTTATAGCAAAATATACCGAGGCAGCTAAATCTCTCTCCGAATTCATTGTGTTCCCCTGTCAAGGGCTCACAAATCATAGAAATGTACGCCAAATTGTGACGTTATGTATTCTATCTTGCATTATGACGTCATATAACATGACAGAGAGCTGCCTGCCTGTGTTACATTGGCGCCCATGTAGGGACTCGGGAATTATACTCATTCACTGCTTGCGAAAGCATCGCTGTTACCCCTGAAAACTCGAGGACGAGTTCTTTCCTGGAGGGGGAGTATGTAACCCTGGTAAATACTAGCCGCAATATACCGCTCGGCTAGAGAGATCTTCTCTTTAGCTCGATCGGTTGAGCGTAAGACTAGTAAGCCAGAGGTCCCGGGTTCAATCCCTAGCGGAGGCAGTGATTTAAATTTAATTAATCATGCGCTCTGTTACATGCACAAGATGGCTGCCTGTCGGCACCACTTCACTGGTAAAAATGTAATAAAATGTGACATTCACAATATTGTACTATAAATAATATTTTATTACATTTAATCTACTCATGTATTACAAACTGTACAATGTCCTTTATATTAAGATTTTCAGAGTTAATATAGATGCAGTTACAACGTGGAACATTATTCAACAGTGTATACTAGATAAAGACAACTATCTCATAATATTTCTCTACAGATCTGAACAATTAAATATTCTGAAAATGATACACACACACAATCCAGACACATCATACACAATCCAGACACATCATACACATACACAATCCAGACACATCATACACATACACAATCCAGACACATCATACACACACACACACACAATCTAGACACATCATACACACACACAATCCAGACACATCATACACACACACAATCCAGACACATCATACACACACACAATCTAGACACATCATACACATACACAATCCAGACACATCATACACATACACAATCCAGACACATCATACACACACACAATCCAGACATATCATACACATACACAATCCAGACACATCATACACATACACAATCCAGACACATCATACACACACACAATCTAGACACATCATACACACACACAATCCTAGACACATCATACACATACACAATCCAGACACATCATACACATACACAATCCTAGACACATCATACACACACAATCCAGACACATCATACACACACAATCCAGACACATCATACACACACAATCCAGACACATCATACACACACAATCCAGACACATCATACACACACACACAATCTAGACACATCATACACATACACAATCCAGACACATCATACACATACACAATCCAGACACATCATACACACACAATCCAGACACATCATACACACACAATCCAGACACATCATACACATACACAATCTAGACACATCATACACATACACAATCCAGACATATCATACACATACACAATCCAGACACATCATACACATACACAATCCAGACACATCATACACATACACAATCTAGACACATCATACACATACACAATCTAGACATATCATACACATACACAATCCAGACACACCATACACAATCCAGACACATCATACACAATCCAGACACATCATACACATACACAATCCAGACACATCATACACATACACAATCCAGACACACCATACACAATCCAGACACATCGTACACATACAACAATCCAGGACACTCATACACAATACACAATCCAGGACACATCATACACAATCCAGACACATCATACACACACAATCCAGGACACATCATACACATACACAAATCCAGACCACATCATACACATACACAATCCAGACACATCATACAACACACACAATCCAGACATATCATACACATAGCACAATCTAGACACATCATACAACATACACAATCCAGACACCTCAGAACCATACACAATCCAGACACATCATACACACACAATCCAGACACATCATACACAATCCAGACACATCATACACATACACAATCCAGACACATCATACACATACACAATCCAGACACATCATACACATACACAATCCAGACACACCATACACAATCCAGACACATCATACACATACACAATCCAGACACATCATACACATACACAATCCAGACACATCATACACAATCCAGACACATCATACACAATCCAGACACATCATACACATACACAATCCAGACACATCATACACATACACAATCCAGACACATCATACACACACAATCTAGACACATCATACACATACACAATCCAGACACATCATACACATACACAATCTAGACACATCATACACATACACAATCCAGACACATCATACACATACACAATCTAGACACATCATACACATACACAATCCAGACACATCATACACATACACAATCCAGACACATCATACACATACACAATCCAGACACATCATACACAATCCAGACACATCATACACATACACAATCCAGACACATCATACACATACACAATCTAGACACATCATACACATACACAATCTAGACACATCCATACACATACACAATCTAGACACATCATACACTACACAATCTAGACACATCATACACACTACACAATCCAGACACATCATACACATACACAATCTAGACACATCATACACATCACACAATCTAGACATATCATACACATACACAATCTAGACACATCATACACAGCACACATCCAGACACTATCATATCACATACAATCCTAGACACATCATACACATACACAATCTAGACACATCATACACATACACAATCCAGACATATCATACACATACACAATCTAGACACATCATACACATACACAATCCAGACACATCATACACATACACAATCCAGACACATCATACACATACACAATCCAGACACATCATACACATACACAATCTAGACACATCATACACATACACAATCCAGACACATCATACACACACACCACACATCTCAACACATCATACACACACACACACAATCTAGACACATCAACACCATAACACATCCTCCCAGACACATCATACACACACACAATCAGACACATCATACACATCACAATCCAGACACATCATACACATACACAACACAATCCAGACACATCAACACACATACCACACATCCAGACACATCATACACATACCACACAATCAGACACATCATACACAACACAATCTAGACACATCATACACACATACAATCATACACAACAACACATACACAATCCAGACACATCATACACATACACAATCCAGACACATCATACACATACACAATCCAGACACATCATACACATACACAATCCAGACACATCATACACACACAATCCAGACACATCATACACACACAATCCAGACACATCATACACATACACAATCCAGACACATCATACACATACACAATCCAGACACATCATACACACACAATCCAGACACATCATACACACACACAATCCAGACACATCATACACATACACAATCCAGACACATCATACACATACACAATCCAGACACATCATACACACACACAATCCAGACACATCATACACATACACAATCTAGACACATCATACACATACACAATCTAGACACATCATACACATACACAATCCAGACACATCATACACACACACAAACCAGACATATCATACACACACACAATCTAGACACATCATACACATACACAATCTAGACATATCATACACATACACAATCCAGACATATCATACACATACACAATCTAGACACATCATACACATACACAATCTAGACACATCATACACATACACAATCTAGACACATCATACACACACAGAATCTAGACACATCATACACATACACAATCTAGACACATCATATACACACACAATCCAGACACATCATACACATACACAATTCAGACACATCATACACATACACAATCCAGACACATCATACACATACACAATCCAGACACATCATACACACACAATCCAGACACATCATACACACACAATCCAGACACATCATACACATACACAATCCAGACACATCATACACACACACAATCCAGACACATCATACACATACACAATCCAGACACATCATACACACACACAATCCAGACACATCATACACATACACAATCCAGACACATCATACACATACACAATCCAGACATATCATACACATACACAATCCAGACACATCATACACATACACAATCCAGACACATCATACACACACAATCCAGACACATCATACACATACACAATCCAGACACATCATACACACACACAATCCAGACACATCATATACATACACAATCTAGACACATCATACACATACACAATCTAGACATATCATATACATACACAATCTAGACACATCATATACATACACAATCTAGACATATCATATACATACACAATCCAGACACATCATATACATACACAATCTAGACATATCATACACATACACAATCTAGACACATCATACACATACACAATCTAGACATATCATATACATACACAATCCAGACACATCATATACATACACAATCTAGACATATCATATACATACACAATCTAGACATATCATATACATACACAATCCAGACACATCATATACATACACAATCTAGACATATCATATACATACACAATCTAGACACATCATACACATACACAATCTAGACATATCATACACACAATCCAGACATATCATACACACAATCCAGACACATCATACACATACACAATCCAGACACATCATACACATACACAATCCAGACACATCATACACACACACAATCCAGACACATCATACACATACACAATCCAGACATATCATACACATACACAATCTAGACACATCATACACATACACAATCTAGACATATCATACACATACACAATCCAGACACATCATACACATACACAATCCAGACACATCATACACACACACAATCTAGACACATCATACACACACACAATCCAGACACATCATACACATACACAATCCAGACACATCATACACACACACAATCCAGACACATCATACACATACACAATCCAGACACATCATACACACACACAATCCAGACACATCATACACATACACAATCCAGACACATCATACACATACACAATCCAGACACATCATACACACACACAATCCAGACACATCATACACATACACAATTCAGACACATCATACACATACACAATCCAGACACATCATACACACACACAATCCAGACACATCATACACACACACAATCCAGACACATCATACACACACACAATCTAGACACATCATACACATACACAATCCAGACACATCATACACATACACAATCCAGACACATCATACACATACACAATCCAGACACATCATACACATACACAATCCAGACACATCATACACACACACAATCTAGACACATCATACACATACACAATCTAGACACATCATACACATACACAATTCAGACACATCATACACACACACAATCCAGACATATCATACACATACACAATCTAGACACATCATACACATACACAATCTAGACACATCATACACATACACAATCCAGACACATCATACACACACACAATCCAGACACATCATACACACACACAATCTAGACACATCATACACATACACAATCTAGACACATCATACACACACAGAATCTAGACACATCATACACACACACAATCCAGACACATCATACACACACACAATCCAGACACATCATACACATACACAATCCAGACACATCATACACATACACAATCCAGACACATCATATACACATACACAATCCAGACACATCATACACATACACAATCCAGACACATCATACACATACACAATCTAGACACATCATACACATACACAATCCAGACACATCATACACATACACAATCCAGACACATCATACACACACACAATCCAGACATATCATACACATACACAATCCAGACACATCATACACATACACAATCCAGACATATCATACACACACACAATCTAGACACATCATACACATACACAATCCAGACACATCATACACATACACAATCTAGACATATCATACACACACACAATCCAGACACATCATACACACACACAATCTAGACATATCATACACATACACAATCTAGACACATCATACACACATACACAATCTAGACACATCATACACATACACAATCCAGACACATCATACACATACACATACACAATCCAGACACATCATACACATACACAATCCAGACACATCATACACATACACAATCCAGACATATCATACACATACACATACACAATCCAGACACATCATACACATACACAATCCAGACACATCATACACACACACAATCTAGACACATCATACACATACACAATCCAGACACATCATACACATACACAATTCAGACACATCATACACATACACAATCTAGACACATCATACACATACACAATCCAGACACATCATACACATACACAATCTAGACACATCATACACATACACAATCCAGACACATCATACACATACACAATCTAGACACATCATACACATACACAATCCAGACACATCATACACATACACAATCCAGACACATCATACACATACACAATCCAGACATATCATACACATACACATACACAATCCAGACACATCATACACATACACAATCCAGACACATCATACACACACACAATCTAGACACATCATACACATACACAATCCAGACACATCATACACATACACAATTCAGACACATCATACACATACACAATCTAGACACATCATACACATACACAATCCAGACACATCATACACATACACAATCCAGACACATCATACACATACACAATCTAGACACATCATACACACACAATCCAGACACATCATACACACACACAATCCAGACACATCATACACACACACAATCCAGACACATCATACACATACACAATCCAGACACATCATACACATACACAATCCAGACACATCATACACACACACAATCCAGACACATCATACACATACACAATCCAGACACATCATACACATACACAATCTAGACACATCATACACATACACAATCCAGACACATCATACACATACACAATCTAGACATATCATACACATACACAATCTAGACACATCATACACACACACAATCCAGACACATCATACACACACACAATCCAGACACATCATACACATACACAATCTAGACACATCATATACACATACACAATCTAGACACATCATACACATACACAATCCAGACACATCATACACATACACAATCCAGACACATCATATACACATACACAATCTAGACATATCATACACATACACAATCTAGACACATCATACACATACACAATCTAGACACATCATACACAATCCAGACACATCATACACATACACATTCCAGACACATCATACACATACACAATCTAGACATATCATACACATACACAATCCAGACACATCATACACATACACAATCCAGACATATCATACACATACACAATCTAGACACATCATACACATACACAATCTAGACACATCATACACATACACAATCTAGACATATCATACACATACACAATCTAGACATATCATACACATACACAATCTAGACATATCATACACATACACAATCCAGACACATCATACACATACACAATCCAGACACATCATACACATACACAATCTAGACACATCATACACATACACAATCCAGACACATCATACACATACACAATCTAGACACATCATACACATACACAATCCAGACATACCATACACATACACAATCCAGACACATCATACACATACACAATCTAGACACATCATACACATACACAATCTAGACATATCATACACATACACAATCCAGACACATCATACACACACACAATCCAGACACATCAACACATACACAATCTAGACACATCATACACATACACAATCTAGACACATCATATACACATACACAATCTAGACACATCATACACATACACAATCTAGACATATCATACACACACACAATCCAGACACATCATACACATACACAATCTAGACACATCATATACACATACACAATCTAGACACATCATACACATACACAATCTAGACATATCATACACACACACAATCCAGACACATCATACACATACACAATCTAGACATATCATACACATACACAATCCAGACATATCATACACACACAATCCAGACATATCATACACATACACAATCCAGACACATCATACACATACACAATCTAGACACATCATATACACATACACAATCTAGACACATCATACACATACACAATCTAGACATATCATACACATACACAATCCAGACATATCATACACACACAATCCAGACATATCATACACATACACAATCCAGACATATCATACACATACACAATCCAGACACATCATACACATACACAATCTAGACACATCATATACACATACACAATCCAGACACATCATACACATACACAATCCAGACACATCATACACATACACAATCTAGACACATCATACACATACACAATCCAGACACATCATACACATACACAATCTAGACACATCATACACATACACAATCCAGACATATCATACACATACACAATCCAGACATATCATATACACATACACAATCTAGACACATCATACACATACACAATCTAGACACATCATACACACACACAATCTAGACACATCATACACACACACAATCTAGACACATCATACACATACACAATCCAGACATATCATACACATACACAATCCAGACATATCATACACATACACAATCCAGACACATCATACACACACACAATCTAGACACATCATACACATACACAATCTAGACATATCATACACAGGGTCTTGACACAAATTCCCAACCCACAGTACATATGGACAGTTAATTGTGCGGGTGCTTGCTGTTGTACCCTAGAAACATTCCAATATAAAACAATTGTTGATGCCGTTCATCCCTAAATTAAAGTTTCTTTCCATATATTAGATCATTTACACCTGTCATACCTTCCATTACCCTCCCCTAACATTAACTGGATAACCCAATCCCAAGCTCTGCGTCCTAAATCAAACTTCCTGTCAATCCGACATTGATTAGTTCTACAAGTACCTTATTAGTTCATATGATATCTGTTTTACAATCCCACATTAAAATATTATTTCAAAAATTAATAGGTACAATGTAGGAAGCTATCATTAAGTCATATATTATGTATGATATATACTCTGGACACAACAGACTAGTGGTACATGTGTAACCCAACTCTCAAGGAAATAAAATACAAAATGGGTGTACAATATACACCATAGCAACAATGGCCCGTATGTAGACAAGAACATAACACCTTATAAACACCATATGTGTAGAATTTCCTTTCAGAGCACCATGCATATCAGAAAATATGCATTGATCTGTTTGCAACATGCTATTCAAGCTAATTAAGCCATAAGCTTACAGTTAATTAATAAATAAGGTCAAATTTAATGCATTAGTACTGATGTGTTAAACATGACGTCATAAATTAGTCAATATCTACGTTTGTATAATCTTTGCACTGGTACTCACTATATTTTTAATGTGGGTTGATAAGTTTGTTTTTTCATAGATACTTTCAAGACCATAAAATATTACATCACAAAAGAAAATTAAATTGGTATTTTCAACTTCCCCTGAGGAGCCTTGCTTGGTAGATACATTGTAAAAGTACATATACCCCAGGTATATTACAGACAGTGTTGATGGTGTCAAGTGAGTTGTGTAATGTGCATATTTGGCTATATTGCAACTTCAATTCCTAGAGCACGGCCTTCATTTAATCCCAAGTTTCAATGAATTTGGTGTGTGGGTTAGAAATGACCTGATCATAAACTGAACAACCTTTTTACACTTCAATAATAGCAGAATTCAATATCATAACCACTAGAAGAGTATCCAATTAAGCCATAGTTCCTTGTGCATCAATATAATATTTGTAAAGGTTAATCAAGGTATAATGTTTCAAATAAATGTCACCATATCTCTGAAGTCAAAGTCAACCATGGAAATAATATCAATATAGGAAGACCTCTCAGTGTTTGAAGGATTTGAGAGTGATTGAACCAACAAAGATTAATTATATTAGCTATATAGCCGATCAATACTTAAATAACCCCAGAATTGAACATGTCCAAGTACTGAAAATATTAGGCACATGCATCTTCTGGAACTTGAAAAGAAATAATTAAAGTTTAAGTTTTTAACATACATATCTAACCCATGTGACTTTGGAAATAGGTCAAGGTCATTAGTATAAGTAAACTTCGTAACACTAAAAAAGTAGGTACCTATTGGCCAAAGATGAGTACCCTGGATCTTTTAGAACATTAGAAGATTTGCAAAGGAATGTGTAACTATGTGACCTAAAGGGGCATTCCTTTGTTTGAAATGCAGATATGAGTTGCATAGTAATCTATAAGATTTATAAATGAAAGAAGCTTACAGGTTCACTCATGTTTGTGACTGTGGAATAAATTTTTTTTTGTACAGAAAATCCCCAAAACTCTGCCGCTGTGCATCCACACTGGAATTATCATATCACATGACATCACAGACACCCTTAAACAGATGAAGAATGTATTGTTTTTGCTGTGATGATTAACCCCAACTATAGCCATTTTCCTCAATTACTTATGTTATGATAACATGCATAACTAGTAAATGAGTTCAGAATTTCAAAAACATTTTAAATGTTACACACAAAAATGAACTTACTCATGAACAAAGTATAAATATGAACATCACAATGTAACAAAAGGTGTGGCATGCAAGTAAATGAAGGAATGGCTACAGATTCAGTACCAAGATAAGACAAATACACAATATACTTGTAAAATCATTTATTGTGCTTTGATGAGGTAATATTTAGTTTTATTGTCAGTAATTTTTCAGCAAGGTAGCAAGTGTAACGTCCTGCATAACTTCACTACAAACCTGTATAGCTGTCGATTTGAGTATCTGCTGATGCAATGAGATTTCCTCATTCAACTCAACTGATGCGGCCTCCGCTTTCTTCCATCTTTCCATCTGGTTGCTGATATTTATATGACTTATGATGTTTTCTATCTTGTCTTATCCTCATTTTCTCGCTGATTCCGATTTTAATGACCCATTACTTGGCATTAGCTAATTGCTACATGAACTTGTCTTTGCATGCTCATATTGATAGTCAGTGGCGGCAATTAATTTTTTAATTTTTAATAACTTTGGGTTATATGAAGAAATTAAATACCACTGTCATAGTTACTAGCTTGCAAAATATCAACCATTTTGGAACTTGAGAAGATTCATGAAGTTTTCAACATATTTGACTTATATGACCTTTAAAATAGGTCAAGGTCATTTATATGAGGAAACATAATATGGCTCAGTCCTAGGTACCGACAAATTTTCAGGCCTCTGTAGCTGGGTCTTCTGGAACTTCAGAAGATTTGCAAATTAATTTAGAACCATTTGGCCCCTAGGACCTGACAAAACTAGGTCCCAGTCAAGGTCAGCAGGTCCACAAATGTAGTACCAATGAAAAGGCCTTGTCACCAGGAAACCACAAGTCCTAAGCTCTCATTAGTACTGACACAACACTGTTTTATAAAAACTTCAACCTACGTTATATCATGACACTAATACATTCAAGTTTTAAATAAACAAAAGGCAATAACATTTGAAAAAAAATTGTTGAATCAAAATTCTTTTCTCGGAAATACACAAACATATCAGAATCATAATGTATTCCAAGTTTCAAAGGAAGTCGTTGAAAAATGTAGATTTGATAAAAAATGTTGAAAAATATAGGTGTTTGCAAGACAAACGAAAGTGTATGCCAAACGGAAAGACAGACAATGGCCATGGCATACCAACATAATACCCCTGTCAAATTTGATGTCATGGGCGTATACAAAATTTAATTAAAGTTTAGTAACTGCAAAAATATCAAATTTTATATGTAATCAATGTATATAGTCATTTTGATTCATGTACAATATATGTATTCCATGTGTTTCTATCAGTTCATTCATGTGTGACTCCTGTATGTCACCTTATGTGGTGACCATGGTAGGGTCTTTTGACAACTTGACTGTCTCTGAACTTTTGTAATAAATAATATCTTCTCCCAAACCACAAACCAGATCTTAACTGATTTTTCATCATTGGAAGCAATTGTGACCTGTACATGTAAATCTATAATTTGAGAGTTTACACCAAAATAGATTTAATCAGACCATCTAAATAAATGAGGCAGAAGACTTTAAATTGGCTTTCAACCAGCTACAGGTGAGCTGAAAACTACAGTAATTGGCAGTATATTGATCAGTGCACTATACAACATTGCTTTACCAGTCAGAGACAAAAAGTAATGGGCATCCATTATATTGTTTCAGAGTACCGTGCATACCCCAACACTACTAGTTTCTGATGACACATTCCTATGGTTCTGTGACATCCATTATACATCTGATAGCCTGGTACATTAAGTACATTTACACCTAATTAAACACAACCAGTTTTACATAGTGCTCCATTATCCATGTCAATTCTTTTCCATGGAAGATTTCTGTATACTATTAATCATAAACAGGTATAATATCATAAGAAAGAGATACTAGTGTGATTGTGTATGAAAAACATGAGGCCCAAATGGACCTGACTCGTTCACATGCTTTTAGAGCAACTTGGAAGTTGATCTAGGTCATTCATATGTAGATATTAACTAGTGCTGATTACCACTCATCAGAGTAGGCTATTTAAGTTTATTCATGCAAGTAAATTTTGTAAGTCTTCATTCCAGCATACTATTTGCCCAATATCATATCTTGGGACTCTCTTAGCTATCGAAAGATCATTGTTTAAAGATTTCAACATATATGACCCCTGTGAACTTTTCTGGAGGTCAAGGTAATTGATTTGAACAACATTGGTAGCCCTTCACCAAGGCACGATATCAAGTTCCTGAGTATCTTAGTTATTGAAAAGAAGTCGTTTGAAGATTTTAGCCTATTTGGCCCCAGTGACCTTGAATACAGGTCAAGGTCATTCATTTGAACAAAGTTGGTAGCCCTTCACTCCAGCATGCTACAAACACAATATTATCTCCGTGGACCTCTTGGTTATTAAAAAGAAGTTGTTAAAATGTTACAGCCCATTTGACCCATGTGATCCTGACTGTAGGTTAAGGTCATTCATTGGAACAAACTTGATAACCCTTCAACAAAGTATGCTACAGGCCCAATAACAAGTCCCTGGACCTCTTGGTTATTGAGAAGTTGTTTAAAGATGTTAGTATATTTGACCCCTGTGACCTTAAATGTGGATCAAGGTAATTTATTTCAACAAACTTGGTAGCCCTTCACCCCAGCATGTTACATGACCAATATCAGGTCTCTGTGCCTCACTGATTTTTAGAAGAAGTTGGTTGAAAGAAAAAGTTGACGTTGGACAGATGGACAGCGGACAAAGTGCAATGGCTATAGGTTATCCTAATTGTGGGTCAGATGACCTAATATTGAGTGTCTTCAGGTGATGGAACCACACGACAGCTAAAGAAACATGATGACAGTGCAAATCAAACTAGGTCAAGTTAGCTCAATTTCATGTTTCGACAAAGTAGGGAATTCTGACATTCATCCCACAACTATGTACATCATCAACAAATACTGTAGGTAAAGGTTTGTCTGACACGATGTCAATAGCCTAGTGTCAAGTAAAATATTTGTAGGTTTTGTGTTCGAGTCTTGATTTGATAACGGCATTTCCCCTCTTTCTTCTTACACTATTGATTGATGGAACATGGCTACCAGATTCTAAACTGGTCAATGAAAGCTTGATAGAGTAAAATCCTTACAAATCTTCTATCACGCACCTTGTGCATGTTAATTGTTACCTACGGTATTACAACGATCAGTGACATTCTATTAAGTAGATCACCTAGGGCAAATTTGTTGCAAATAAACTGGTTTAGGTTTGGGTTTATGGTTTAAACCTGGTTTTCAAAACGGTTTGTAAACTAAAACTGGTTTGCTCTTGAGAAACAAATGCGAAATTCTAGTTTTCAATATGGTGTCTTTGGGAGAAAAAGCTTCAGAGCAGTATTTGAAACGTTGATACCTCCTGAACGCACAAAAATTCCCCGAATCCCAAATTATGTTGAAGACATACTTCCACAATTCAATGCAATGACAAACACAAGGGAACACTGTCATACCAATGGGAAAACAATTATTAATATTTATAATTTATATTTTATTTGTCCAGTCAAATGACACTACAAGCCATAGCTGACAAGTTTGGAGTACGTAGCGCACTTCAAGAGCACATTCTGCATGTTGACAACATTCGCCATCTTGTTTTCAGAAACGAAACCTTCCAAACCACAACCGGTGGTGGTTTGAATGGTTTAATAAACTAGTTTAGGTTTATCAGAAACAAATGAATGAACCGGTTTCAGTTTAAATGTGGTTTGAAACTGGTTTACTCAACAAATGGAGAGTTTACAGAACCGGTTCGAAACTAAAACTGGTTTTAGGAGAACAAATTCGCCCCTAGTCTTAAAGCGTTAGGTAAAATTAGCCAGAAATACCTTGTGGTTATACCTCGTCACCTTGTATTGATACTGGCTAATATATATCATCATTTAAAACTAGGCATGTTCCCGTGTATGCGTGATCTTAAAGGGTCAATTGCATTCAATGCAACCTATCAAGTGAAATTGTTTCGTATTAGTCCTAGCATAGTCCTAGATCTATATTTTATCTTTTAAAGCAACGTGCACACGACTGTCAAATTTGTGTGACAAGACGAGGGTTCGGCAGCTTGACTACTTGATAACATGGAATAGTTATGCGCAATGACAGATACTCACCAAATTTAAAGTGATGTCGGGCTTGTTATTAGTTACATACTTCTTCGTTACATTTTGACATTATCCACGTAGTAAAACGGGGTGGACGCCATTTTTGTAATTATCTCACGTTTTCTCGCGACAACCTCCGCGATTTTAGCAAATGTATGTCATCATCACTAGGGGAAACACCCACTTGGCTTATTTACAACAAACACGCATTTGTTTGCAGAACAACGTTCCTATAATCATCGTATATTTAACTGCAGGTCATTTTAATAGCTGATGGGTGAAAATTTTACAAAATTTAGATATAATTCGTTTCGTTGTTTGCCCAAAACTGAAATGCAAAGATATTAACATTGCCAAAACAAACCATGTGATTTCCAACGTGGTAGCATCATGACGTCAAAATTCGTCGTTTTGATTGGTCAAAATTTGACAGGTGCCAATCAAAAGCCACGTGGTACTGCAATTATTTCTCAGGGCCAAGTGTTTTGGTCTAGCCACCGCCATCTTATGTTGGTGGCTCGACAAAACATTGAATGTTGAAACATAACGAGGTGGACGATAAAGACAACTACCAGTTAGTGTGATTAAGGAACAATCCTGTAATCGTTTCAAGCAGATCGGCAAGGGATATGAGCCTGGAAACGCTTTTGGAAGCGGCCGAATTTTTGGAATGGCGTAACCATTCCAGAACACGTGGTAAGATTAGCACATGGCCTATTTTTGATGAAAATTCATGTTTATGGCGTCTATTATACGTGTCCAATTTTGTTCTTTTGGCAACGTCTTCCATTGATAGTTCGTTCGAAGTCATTTTTGCATTGGATTTATTTGATAGTATGGAGAGTTGGTACATTATTCGATAATGTATACACATTTGCTGTCGGGGTCTCTCTTTGGAGATGATGCTAATTTGCATATTTATGAGCTGGTTCTACGTGCCGGGAACGCTGTGCCAACTTGTATTTTGTTTCATTTTTATTTTAAGTTGACTCAAGCCCCAGGGATCCACATGGTTATTCTGTGTTATCTACAAACGATTCCGATGGATCACCCGAATCTAGCAATTCGGGAAAGTTATCTGGGAACGAAGACGGCAAAGACAAGCGCCGAGCGGGCGGGTGAGTAAACATGACCGACCTTCAATTTTCACGTGTTCTGTGACGAAACTACGTCACGTGTGGTTCGACACCGTGTCATGTACTGAAGTGTGTTGTTTTTGTGAAATTGCCTAAAAAATATCCACTCTTAATTTTTATTGCATCTGAGTTATATTTTATTTTGAATCGCAATATTTATTTTTGCAGTGCTGGAACACGTGAAGTCCATAATAAGTTGGAAAAGAACAGGTAATAATACAATAATTATATAAGTAGTACAGTGCTTGCAAAGAACAATTATAATATATACTGTGTAGTAACAACTTGGGCACAATTTCCTACATATACATTATCATTTTTGGCTAATATGGGCTGCATAATAAAAAAAAGATGTAATTCCCAGGGTTAAGAAAATCACCTGTTTTATCTTTGATAGTTGGAAAGAACCAACAACACATTGCTTCCTTCTATTGTTTTATTTTGTCAGGAGCGTCACACTGGGAAATAAAACTCCTGTGAATACAAAAGTCACTTTGTATAATTGACAATCTGATATAATATGTAGTCGTGTATAGTTATAAATGTTCGGCGTTGTAATTATATTAGATCGTTCACAGATACATATTCATAACATAACTTTGACTAACATGGTAACATGTCGCCCAGAGATAATAGTCTGTCATAGTAGTTATGCCCTGTAGATGCCCGCGAAGGAATGTCTATCTACAAACACTCACAGACATGCCACTTATTGCATTCAAATTCGCATGCATGCACTTCACTCTCTGACATACCTGGACGAACAGACCTTTTACAGAGAAATATATTAAAGTCAACATCACATAATCAGTGGATGCATATGGACACTATATATAGACTTCGCAGGTAAACAGAGAACGCTCCCTTTAATTTAGACACAACATCAAATGACCACTGGATGTACATGGACACTATATATAGACTTCAGCCTGTATCATTTTAGCACTTGAAATCACTGACATCTATTACAAAGCGTTTTAATGATCAAGACCTACGGGATGATGTTACATGTTTGAAGTGATAGCGTTCATATTAGTTAGGTTTGGAAAATACTTTATTGCTTCGGAAATCACTTATCATTTACAAAATGTCAGAAAGTAGGTAAAAGAAACAATTTTTTTAATTTTTTTTCAACTTTATTAATTGGGAAATTTCATTGAAATTTTGGGGAAATATAACATTTTTGGCATAGGGGAAACAGCCAATATTCGGCAGTAAAGCGGGCCAAACAAACACACTGTATATATTAATACATTGTCGGGGCCTAAATTTGCCATCAGCTGTCTCCTGTGTGGTGTATTTTGCAATGTAAAAAACTGAATTAACGCTGAAAAATGTGACAGGTATATTAAATCACAGATGCACTCCAATGATCACGCATACCATCTAATAACCTAAACGTACCTGTTGATCAAATTTAAGTCTTTTTAAGCATTTTTTCTGGGCCGGTCGTCGCAAGTTTTCAGTGGAGTTTGCCGTAAAAAAATCGTACTTACATTCTTCATTTGACAAGTTTGAATTATCCGAAATAGTATCGGTTATAAACAACCAGAGTTCCAACTATTACTAGCTTAAAAAAAAAAAAAATTCTAGAAAAAAAATATGTGTTTGAACTATCCGCATGTTCGAACTAACTGGAGGTTTACCATAATTCATTTTAAGTACTTCTGATATGATATTTGATTTCTATAACCGGGATTGACTTATGTAACAAAATTCACCCTGCCTACTAGGTATGTCTCGGACCAGAAATCCAGTTGGTGTTAGATAGAGAATCGGATGTCAGTTTTGAATTATATTGAAAAAATAAAACAGGTTTTAACTATGAACTAGTTTTATTTACGTTTATTTTTTCCATTTTGTTTTAGTGGTCACTTTAAATTTAAGGTCTTTACAAAGGACACAAATTCTTTCAGAGTTTTTAAGACAGACATATCTGAGTGTAATTTTACTTAGGACAGACATATCTGAGTGTTATTTTCCTTAGGACAGACATATCTGAGTGTTATTTTCCTTAGGACAGACATATCTGAGTGTTATTTTCCTTAGGACAGACATATCTGAGTGTTATTTTCCTTAGGACAGACATATCTGAGTGTTATTTTCCTTAGGATAGACATATCTGAGTGTACTTTTCCTTAGGACAGACATATCTGAGTGTTATTTTTCCTTAGGACAGACATATCTGAGTGTTATTTTCCTTAGGACAGACATATCTGAGTGTGATTTTCCTTAGGACAGACATATCTGAGTGTGATTTTCCTTAGGACAGACATATCTGAGTGTGATTTTCCTTAGGACAGACATATCTTGAGTATAAGTTTTCTTAGGACAGGCATATCTGGGTGTTATTTTCCTTAGGACAGACATATCTGAGTGGTTATTTTCCTTAGGATAGACATATCTGAGTGTAATTTTCCTTAGGACAGACATATCTGAGTGTTATTTTTCCTTAGGACAGACATATCTGAGTGTTATTTTCCTTAGGATAGACATATCTGAGTGTGATTTTCCTTAGGACAGACATATCTGAGTGTGATTTTCCTTAGGACAGACATATCTTGAGTATAATTATATATAAGTTTTCTTAGGACAGGCATATCTGGGTGTTATTTTCCTTAGGACAGACATATCTGAGTGTTATTTTCCTTAGGACAGACATATCTGAGTGTTATTTTTCCTTAGGACAGACATATATCTGAGTGTTATTTTCCTTAGGACGGGCATATCTGAGTGTTATTATTCTCAAGACAGATATCTGAGTGTTATTTTCCTTAGGACAGACACATGTGATTATGATTTTCCTTAGGACAGACATATCTGTGTGTTATTTTCCTTAGGACAGACATATCTGTGTGTTATTTTCCTTAGGACAGACATACCTGAGTGTTATTTTCCTTAGGACAGACATATCTGAGTGTTATTTTCCTTAGGACAGACACATGTGATTATGATTTTCCTTAGGACAGACATATCTGTGTGTTATTTTCCTTAGGACAGACATACCTGAGTGTTATTTTCCTTAGGACAGACATATCTGAGTATGATTTTCCTTAGAACAGACATATCTGAGTATAAGTTTCCTTAGGACAGACATATCTGAGTGTTATTTTCCAATATTGCATTGAATTTTATCTGTTTACTTGTAGGAGAGCTCACTTGAAGGAATGCTTCGAGTTTCTGAAAAATCAAATCCCAACCCTTGAAGACAAGAGGACCTCCAATTTGAGTATTCTCAGAGGTTCACTTCGTTACATACAGGTAAGACTTACTGTCAAAGATAAAGATGAACAAGTCTGTTAATAATCATGGACGATACACCAAAGGATGTGGAAGCAATTCATACATTGATGAATATTGATATTTCCATTAGTCCCTGGAACTGCCTTCAAAATATTACAAAAATCAGTATTTCAGTCTACACAATAGACCACAAATTGCTAAATTATTTGCATGATTATTTTCAAGGAATTCAATCAACACACGTGATATGATTTTTCTACTTGGATCCCTATGGGAAGGTGGCAAAGAATTTTGTCATTAGAAGGTGACATTGTCAAAGTCTGAGGATGACAGTGTCAAGGTCATAAGAGGGTGACAGTGTCAAGGTCTTTAGGGGTGATAGTGTCAAGGTCATTAGAGTCTGTCAGTGTTAAATTCCTTAGAAGGCAACAGTGTCAAGTCATTACAGAATGACATTGTCAAGGCCATTAGAGGTGACAGTGCCAAGCTAGGCCATTTAGAGGGTGGCAGTCTCAAAGTCAATATAAGTGAACAGTGTCAAGGCCATTAGGATGTGACAGTGTCAAGGTCATCAGTTTCAAGGTCATAGGTTATCAGAGGTTCAGTGTAAAGGTAATTAGGATGTGATATTGTCAAGGTAATTGGAGGATGGCCAGTGTAATCAGAGAGTGACTGTGGCAGTGTCTGTCAACACAATTTATATTCACACTTTATACATTGACATATATATATCGGCCATTAATTGTTAATATCACAGCTACTGATAGCATCCCTAGATGATATGGTTTTGGTATGGGTTTGTGAGAAATAGGTTTTTGTTTTAGTATGTACAGATACAAAAGAATTAGGAATTCACTCTAATTTTGCTGCACAATTGTATATTTATACCCCCACAACCAAGTTAGGGGGGGTATACTGGAATCAGGTTGTCTGTCCGTCCGTCCGTCTGTCTGTAGACGCATTTTGTCCGGACAACTCCTCCTAAACCGATGGGCCAATTCCGATGAAACTTAACACAAATATTAATGATCATGTGTAGATGTGCATGCCACTTTATTTTTCTCAAAATTATGGTTGCTATGGCAACTGGTCACTATAAACAGGTTTTTCCGATAAGAACCATAACTTTAATTATAAGTTTGTCCGGACAACTCCTCCTAAACTAAATGGCCAATTTCAATGAAACTTCACACAAATATAGAGGACCATGTGTAGATGTGCATGCCACTTTCTTTTCTTTCAAAATTATGGTTGCTATGGCAACTGGTCACTATATTACTGGGTTATCTTAGTTAGCCTCTAATTAAGAGTTCCAATTCACCATTGACTTGTGCAGATTGCGGGGGTATTAGTCAGGCATCCTGGCGACAGTTCTAGTTTTAAATTAAGTATCCATTTGACAAATTCATTTAAACAAAATATACAAGGTAATACCAGAAATATCTGAAATTGCATTGAACAGCCCATCCAAATAGTTGTTTCTTTGTCAAGTGTGATGACGTCATCATAATACAGTATCAAGAAATACACTGCTTGTGAATATTCCCAGCACTGAGTACTTTCTACATATTTTCTTTAAAAATGCAATATTTCACTGAATAAATAAAATAATCCAATATCATTTACTGGTAATTTGCACTAATAAAGATGTTAAGTATATATGCGATATTAATTAGAAACTATTCAATATTCTCTTTGTATTCAGGAAACCATGAACATATGCAAAAAAGTACTTTTCTTTAATATATAAATGTGTCTAAGCTAGGAACTACACAAAAAGCATGTGTTTTATACAGTTATCAAAGGAAACAGGTTTATAGCCACGTCTTTTGTATACAAGTACCTGGGGGACATATTTGTGTCCTGGAGACAACTTTCCAGTTGAATTTGAATACAAGTTTAAAATTGAAAGAGTAAGTTATAAGTGTAAACCACAGCCTAGTCTGGCAGATGTAGTGGTGTGATGCAGCGGCAGACACACGTGACACAATGTATGGACACTGGTGAGAATGGCTGCTGTTAATGCTGAATTCCCGGGTCCGTTAACTCTATATTCCTTTGAGGAGCACTGTACACTCCTCCAAAGAGCACTGTCTTTTTCAAGGGACCGGAGCACTGTCTTCCTTCAGGGAGATATACTGTCTTCCTAGGAGAAACATTCCTCCTTCAGGGAGTCTACTGTCTTCCTCTGAGAAATATGTATACTGTCTTCCTCTGAGTAGTACTGTCTTTCTCTTAGTACTAGTACTGTCTTTCTCTGAGGAGTACCGTCTTCCTCTGAGTAGTACTGTCTTTCTCTGAGGAGTACTGTCTTCCTCTGAGGAGTACTGTCTTTCTCTGAGGAGAACTGACTTTCTCTGAGGAGTACTGTCTTCCTCTGAGTAGTACTGTCTTTCTCTGAGGAGTAATGTCTTCCTCTGAGGAGTACTGTCTTTCTCTGAGGAGAACTGACTTTCTCTGAGGAGTACTGTCTTTCTCTGGGGAGTACTGTCTTTCTCTGAGGAGTACTGTCTTCCTCTGTGGAGTACTGTCTTTCTCTGAGGAGAACTGACTTTCTCTGAGGAGTACTGTCTTCCTCTGAGGAGTACCGTCTTCCTCTGAGGAGTACTGTCTTCCTCTGAGGAGTACTGTCTTTCTCTGAGGAGTTCAGTCTTCCTCTGAGGAGTACCGTCTTCCTCTGAGGAGTACTGTCTTCCTCTGAGGAGTACTGTCTTCCTCTGAGGAGTACCGTCTTCCTCTGAGGAGTACTGTCTTCCTCTGAGGAGTACCGTCTTCCTCTGAGGAGTACCGTCTTCCTCTGAGGAGTACTGTCTTCCTCTGAGGAGTACCGTCTTCCTCTGAGGAGTACCGTCTTCCTCTGAGGAGAACCGTCTTCCTCTGAGGAGAACTGACTTTCTCTGAGGAGTACTGTCTTCCTCTGAGGAGTACTGTCTTCCTCTGAGGAGTACTGTCTTCCTCTGAGGAGTACCGTCTTCCTCTGAGGAGTACTGTCTTCCTCTGAGGAGAACTGACTTTCTCTGAGGAGTACTGTCTTCCTCTGAGGAGTACTGTCTTCCTCTGAGGAGAACTGACTTTCTCTGAGGAGTACTGTCTTCCTCTGAGGAGTACTGTCTTCCTCTGAGGAGCACTGTCTTTCTCTGAGGAGTACCGTCTTCCTCTGAGGAGTACTGTCTTCCTCTGAGGAGTACTGTCTTCCTCTGAGGAGTACCGTCTTCCTCTGAGGAGTACTGTCTTCCTCTGAGGAGTACCGTCTTCCTCTGAGGAGTACCGTCTTCCTCTGAGGAGTACTGTCTTCCTCTGAGGAGTACTGTCTTCCTATGAGGAGTACTGTCCTCCTCTGATGAGTACTATCTTTCTATGAGGAGTACTGTCTTCCTCTGAGGAGTACTGTCTTTCTCTGAGGAGTACTGTCTTTCTCTGAGGAGTACCGTCTTCCTCTGAGGAGTACTGTCTTTCTCTGGGGAGTACTGTCTTTCTCTGTGGAGTACGGTATTTCTCTGAGCAGTACTGTCTTCCTCTGAGCAGTACTGTCTTTCTCTGAGGAGTACTGTCTTTCTCTGAGGAGTAGTATCTTTCTCTGAGGAGTGCTGTCTCCCTCTGAGGAGTACTGTCTTCCTCTGTGGAGTACTGTCTTCCTCTATGAAGCAGGGAGCAGATGGCTTCTTAGTGACTAGCAGAGCACTTGTTTTCATATAATTAATTATCTAGTCTTACAGATCTTTAAACAATAATTACAGATATGTTGTGAATAAATAATGAGAAGAAGAAAAAATGTATAGTACTTTGTTAATTATCAAAGCAGTTAAGTTGGTTTATGATGTGAATTAATTATCATTCCATTTTAGGATACCTAGAAATACTAAGATACTCCAACATCAGGCAATGTTTCATTGGAGTGTATCAATTTGTTGTTGTAAAGTATCCAAAAATTATTCAAAATTTCAATTTTATTCAATATGTTTCATTTGGTACAAAGAAAAATGAAAAAATAATCCAATTTAAAAAAGAAAATTATGTTTAACACAAACGAAAGAGCTCCAGTGTGTGTGTGTGGAGGCCTAATTATAAGGTTGCTTTGAATTTTGGAGGCATTGTTTGTTAGGGTCCATCAGCTACTACCGGGGTATATGTTGTCTTATTAATTACCACGTGTGAAACTGAATGTATACATGTGTATTAGTGAACAATAAACAAAATCCTGAGTCCCTAAGTATATGTTTAGGAAGTTTCTTATTATCAATTGATATCACAAAATTTTTATAGGTTCAGACCACTAATAGGGTTTATTTTATCGTTACGTGAGTTATTGAATTTTTTTTATAATCTCTCTTTTAATCTTATTTCCCTGTTTTAAAATGTTTTAGCTTGAATATATGACATCTTTGGTTTTACCAAAAAGTATATTAACCAATAAGTTGTTAATCAGGAAGTAAGTATGTTTATATAGAATTCATATCGATATGTTGGTATTATTGATGAGAAATTTAAACCTCTTGGATACACATGGGGAACTATTTACAACAAAGTAAAGTACAGCTCTTTAATGCCCATGCTAATTGAAAAATGAGTGATTAAATGTATTACGACTACTTTTGTGGGTCATTCAGACTTTACAGTCCACGTACATTAACAGTTAACTATATATTTATAATCCATTCAATTGAGGTCACTTACGTATACAGTCAACATTACTACTCTGTAAACACAGATATTAGATGATCATTGATTATTATGGAACCAGATAATCCAGGAGAAAGTATGTAAAGTACTACTTCAGTTTTCAAATTGAAAAAATACTTTTAATGTTGTCATCTTGCCTCAAACATGTTTCATGGTGGTTGTCACTTCTAGCTTGCTGTGTGTACAAGTGTAAATATAGATCTGTGTATAATGTGGGCGGGGCCTAGAGCCATCAAACTTGGTAGACTGGTATTTAGGTCATGCATTATCATAATGATTGTATATACTACATTTGATTTGTACCAGGCTGGCACATGGTTGGATCTGATTGGCTATCTCCAAATATATTATATCAGGTGACCTTAACACGTTAATTGTATATATATATAGGAACATGGGATGTTGGCTAGTGATATTGAATCTGTAATTTTGATTGAACTTCTACAACTTGTTTACATAAGATTTTAGTGTATGTACATGTGTGTACCAATACTCAGATCTGATCTAGTTGGTAGCTAGCTATATATATATATAGATGCAAGTATCCAGAGTATATAGGGACTACACGTGTGAAAAATTTAAATTACATGTACATACAATTGCGTAATATACTCTTTAATATTCATGGTGGATTGTACACGGGGAAAATCTCAAATTGTAACAAACCTTTTACATAAACTGTTCAGTTTTGTTTTAAAAATACAGAAACAGATCTAGACAGAACAATGTACTTGTATCAATGAATGAAACTACATACGAGACATAGCTCCATAAAATTGTTACTGAGTTCCAAGGTTGTTTTCCTTAGGTTATTTATATCTTCACTATTATCTAAAGTAAGTATTATATATGTATGAAATAGCTTATCATGGCTAAGAGTGAAGCATTAAGTGTTTATTAGAGTAAACTCTTAACAAATCTATGTAAAAGTCATTAATTTTACGTAAACAATTGATCAGTCATCATTACAACAGTGTTGATACATATTGTTTTGATCATGATCTAAGCTGTTGTTTGTGACGTTGAATGATAGATAATACCATAATCGACCTAATAAGTGCACTGTGTGTGCTTACAAAATCACAAACATGATGTACGTATGTGTTTACCCAAACTGGGTAATAAATCTAAGTGTGAACTATGTGGAATCTGGATGGAAATAACTTCTCTTTTTTTTTTCATGTGGGTAAAACAGCATGCCAAACACAGAGGTTTTTTCGATGGTCCAATTTTTTTATTGGAATGCTTTGTCCACTTGTCGGTCAGTTGACAGGTTTCCTTGGCCATGTTTTGATCTACTTGTCGGTCGGTTGACAGGTTTCCTAGGCCATGTTTTGATCTACTTGTCGGTCGGTTGACAGGTTTCCTAGGCCATGTTTTAGTTCACTTGTCGGTCGGTTGACAGGTTTCCCAGGCCATGTTTTGGTTCACTTGTTTGTCAGTTGACAGGTTTCCTAGGCCATGTTTTGGTTCACTTGTCGGTCAGTTGACAGGTTTCCTAGGCCATGTTTTGGTTCACTTGTCGGTCGGTTGACAGGTTTCCTAGGCCATGTTTTGGTTCACTTGTCGGTCAATTAGGTTTCCTAGGCCATGTTTTGGTTCACTTGTCGGTCGATTAGGTTTCCTAGGCCATGTTTTGGTTCACTTGTCGGTCGGTTGACAGGTTTATAAATTTCCTAGGCCATGTTTTGGTTCACTTGTCGGTCAGTTGACAGGTTTCCTAGGCCATGTTTTGGTTCACTTGTTTGTTGGTTGACAGGTTTCCTAGGCCATGTTTTGGTTCACTTGTTTGTCCTTTCAATTGTGAACATTTCCTCAACAAGTATTATTTAGATATCAATTTGTGTAATCTGGAACCACAAGCGAAGATGGATTGATTGTGAAAATTACCCGTATAGTTTATCGAAATCACAAAATTAATCTGCAAAAATAACCACGTTTACAGTAGTTATTTCCAAAGGTTTGTTCTCAGGGCTAGACAGCTCCCTAGCTAGGTTTGACATTGGTGCAACATCTAAGGTAGGCAGTCCTCTTCAGTCCCATGTCTAACAACATATGACCAACTTGGTTATCAGACCTGGGTATATGTACACTTTCGGCGTATTTAGTACGAAAATTGAGGTACTAAATACGCAATACGCATTGACCCGACTTTCTACGCATTTCTGATAAAAGACTTCAAAAATCGCTTACCGATGTTTTCAGTTCGTCTTTATTTACGTTGCTCTCTGTCTGCTTCAATAAGCACTACATCGGAACACCTCGTATGGCGCCAATGGAAAAATGGTGAGGAGTTCCTATTACTATGAAGCGTCTATTGAACGCTTAAATCTGACAATAATTTGTATTAAAAAATAAAGTGTCGGAGGGATGTAGATGTGATCTCAAAAATGTTTTGGCGCAAGGAAAATTCACCAAAACTGAAGGTGATCATCTTGATCCTTGTAGTATGTAAACAAATTCAACAGTATAAAGGTAAATACAGTGAATAGTGGCCTTTTCATCAGTCACAGAGAGAAACAAACTACTATTTTGTTCCATATGTGACACAGGTACAACTATCAAAGGCATCGTGTGAGCTCAAATTATTTTGTCATGTCACCTGTTTATAGTTCGAATGTCCTAACTGGATATAACAATATACTATGTTCCATAGCTATTTGAAATTAAAAGAAGGTATTTGAATTTAATTTTTTTATTAGCTCACCTGCCCGAAGGGCAAGTGAGCTTATACTGTGGCGCGGCGGCCATCGTCCGGCGTCAACTTTTCCATTTAAGCAACTTCTTCTCAATAACAAAAAGGCCCAGAGATCTAATACTAGGCCTGTAGCATGCTGGGGTGAAGGGCTACCAAGTTTGTTCAAATGAATGACCTTGACCTTCATTCAAGGTCACATAGTTAAAAAATGCTAAATTCTTTTAACAACTTCTTCTCTATAACCAAGAGTCCCAGGGAGTTAATATTTGGTCTGTAGCATGCTGGGGTGAAGTGCTACCAACTTTGTTCAAATGAATGACCTTGACCTTCATTCAAGGTCACAGGAGTCAAAAAGGCTAAAATCTTTAAACGACTTCTTCTCAATAACCAAGAGTACCAGGGAGTTGATATTGGGTCTGTACCATGCTGGGGTGAAGGGCTACCAATTCAAGTTTGTTCAAATGAATGACCCTGACTCACATTCAAGGTCACGTCTATCAAGTATGCTTAAATCTTTAAATTACTTCTGAATAGCCAAAGTGCCTAGAGACATTATATTGGCCCTATAGCATGCTTTCAAATAACTGCAGGATCCATATATGAAAAGATCACTGCATTGCAGGTGAGCGATTCGGGCCCATTGGGCCCTTGCTATTTTGATATACGCTGTAGAGCGGCATATCTATTAAATAACAATGAAACTTTTTTACACTGTAATTATCATAATCAAGTGCTGCATGTTGCTTCGAACAGTAACTTGGTCGATCATGTAAAATACACATTTGCTGTTCAAAATACGCATTGAGACAATTGAAAATACACACTTGCTTCCGAATGTATACCCAGGTTTGTGTTATCATTGTTGGCTTGTTGTGATTCACTTTAAAATTTCAGTGTATATCCTTAGCATTGTTCAGAAATAGCTTTACCATAATATTTACATTATCTGGAAGATTTACATTTCCATATTAATGTATTTTGATACGAGAATGTGTCATCTTGGTCTGGTACTGGTGTATCAAAATATTCTCCATGGTCATTGATTTTGTTATTATTTTTTTGGATTTTGCTATTCTAATAGAATGTTTTGGTGTTTAACAGGCCCTCCGCAGGAAGGAGAAGGAATATGAACTGGAGATGCAGCGCCTCGCAAGAGAAAAGATCAGCCTCCAGGAGAGAATGGCAATGCTCAAGTCAGAACTTGTCAGGATGAATATAGAGGTAGACATCAACCAATGGGCAGTTATCCCTGATGATCAAGATAGCAATTCCACATCCACAGCCACAGGTAAGGCTACTACTATGGTTACTAAACCTCGTCCACAGCCACAGGTAAGGCTGTTGTTAGGGTTACCAAACCTCGTCCACAGCCACAGGTAAGGCTGTTGTTAGGGTTACCAAATCTTGTCCACAGCCACAGGTAAGGCTACTGTTAGGGTTACAAAAACTCATCCACAACCTCAGGTAAAGCTGTCTGTTGTCATGGTTACCAAACCCCTTCCAAATTACTGAAATTAGCCAAAGATGAGGGTAGTTGTAATGATTAATAGAATCTATCTTGGCTCTGTTCCCTGGACAGGGATATCTCAACCCGTCATCATTTACGACTTGATTACTCAAAGTAAAATGATGAAGTTACATTATTGTGAGCAGCATCATATGGCGTGTGAAAGCTGTCTTTACCCACCCTGTGTAAGATAGCTTTTTCTCCCATACTTCACAGGGTTATCCGGCGGTTGCTAGGGAAAAGATAAATCTATCTTACACAGGGGGGGTAAAGACAGTTGGTACGCGCTATATGATGGTGCTCACAATAACGTAACGTCATCAATTTTGACGCACATTCCATTCGATGACAAACTTTCATAAAAACTTACGTTTGGTTGCAAGCATGTTTGAAAAATAATCAATCATGGATCTGTTCCACGAACAAGGATATCTCAACCCTCGTGTAAGAGTTTGACTGGCCAGCACTCGGCAAGCCCTCGTGCTGACTGGCCAAACTCTTATACTCGGGTGAGATATCCCTGTCCACGGACCAGACCCATGATAGATTCTATTAATCTTTTCCCTAGCAACAGCCGGATAACCCTGTGAAGTATGTGAGAATATCAGTTCTTATCAGTTATATCATCATGACAGGAAATATACACCAGGAGCTAGGGATGATAACTTATTCAATGCCACAGGTCTTGTGGTTGTCATTCTAGTACCTACCAAGTGATCCCATACAAAAATTGAGGGTAGCCAGTGTTGTCATGGTTACAATTTATTCACCAATTAATATTACTGAAAGAAAATAAGGAACATTGTGTACATGTTTCAGATGCCTGTGGTAGTGTGTTAAATCCTATCTCTGTATTTCAGAGCAAGGTAGTCCAATCTGCAGTGAGGATGAAGACGATGATGATATGGCTCGCTCACTCATCACTGGTGAGAAACTAAACCTGTTTGCATCTGTCAATTTACAAAATTTGATGTATCACCAATTAAAACTTTGAAAGGGTATTCATCGTAAGTTTATACCTGTAAGGACTGTAATCTTAACCAGGTGTTGGACATCCTAATTAGGGCCATAGTAATAGTAGGAATAAAGTAATCACCCTGGTCTGTCTACAATTTGGCCCCCTGACTGATAACTTAAGTACAGTTGTATTCATTAACAGATTTACATGAAATTTGGTCAAGATGTTCAGTTCACAAAAATACATACCCCAGTAAAAAATCAAGGTCAAAGGTTATGATGATTTGGTCCATAGGTCCAGGTCAAATTTTGATTATTTTCACTGAATGAACATTTTGTTATGACAAAGAGAAACAATGTTGGTCAAAATTAAGAAAGCTATCAACTGACTTAAAGTCAAGGTGACTGGATCAGAGGTAAATGTGACTGGGTCTAAGGTCAAGGTCATTTTGTTTTGACATGATGAGGTGAAGTTGGCCGGAATTAAAAGCAGTCAACTGACTTAAGGTTAAGATCACTGGATCAGAGGTCAAGGTGACAGGGTCAAAGGTCAAGATAATTTTGTTTTGACATGAGGAAGCAAAGTTGGTTGGAATTAAAAAGGGATTCTACTGACTAAAGGTTCCTGGATCTAAGGTCAAAGTCAAATTTTGTTTCTTTTCACCGATAAATATTTTGTAGCGATATTAAGCAAAGTTGGTCAGAATTATACCAGAAGTCAACTGACCAAAGATCAAGGTCACTAGGTCAAAATCAAAGGTCATTTGGGTTCATAGGTCGAGGACAAAGTGGATCTTTACACTATGACCCTGCCCTGGCCATTAGTTGGTGAGGTGTTTAATGTTTAGATAAAACAAATCAAAGCTAACAAATGAGTTATACCAGTGTTTTCAAATATGGAGGTGGATGAAAACATATCCAAATATCAATTTTCAGCCTCAGCAGTATGGGGAGATGACTTCTTGATGATTATGGGAAATATATATAGCTACGACTGAGCCCTTGCTGACCCGTCGGTGTTCTAGTTAATCCCTAAATTTCCAAATATCCTGTTTAATCCGACACCTTGTCATTCAGACACCATACATAGTCCCTAGAGTAGATATCTTGTCTTACCTGATCTCTTACTACAATCTAAATTATTCTGTTATTATTAGTTATATTAGGTTTATTATTAGCTCACCTGCCCGAAGGGCAAGTGAGCTTATGCCATGGTGCGGCGTCCGGCCGTCTGTCCGTCCGTCCGGCCTTCTGTCCGTCCGGCGTCAACTTTTTCATTTAAACAACTTCTTCTCAATAACCAATAGGCCCAGGAACTTCATATTGGGCCTGTAGCATACTGGGGTAAAGGGCTACCAAGTTTGTTCAAATAATTGACCTTGACCTTCATTCAAGGTCACATGGGTCAAATAGGCTATAATCTTCAAACAACTTCTTCTCAATAACCAAGAGGCCCAGGGACTTGATATTGGGCCTGTAGCATGCTGGGATGAAGGACTACCAAGTTTGTTCAAATAGATGACTTTGACCTTCATTCAAGGTCACATGTCTCAAAATGGCTAAAATCTTTAAACAACTTCTAACCAATTACCAAGAGGCCCAGGGACTTGATATTATGTATGTAGTTTGCCATGGTGGAGGGCTACGTAGTTTGTTCAAATGAATGACCTTAACCTTCATTCAAGGTCACATGGGTCAAATAGGCTATAATCTTCAAACAACTCTCAATAACCAAGAGGCCCAGGGACTTAATATTAGGCCTGTAGCATGCTAGGGCAAAGGGCTTTTACCAAGTTTATTCAAATGAATGATCTTGACCTTCATTCAAGGTCTCATGGGTCAAATAGGCTAAAATATTCAAACAACTTCTTCTCAATAACCAAGAAGCCCACAGACTTAATATTAGGCCTGTAGCATGCTTGGGTGAAGGTTACTAAGTTTATTCAAAATGATCATGACCTTCATTCAAGGTCACATGGGTCAAATAGGTTAAAATCTTCAAACGACTTCTTCTCAATAACTAAGCATCCCAGGGACTTAATATTAGGCCTGTAGCATGTGGGGTGGAGGGCTACCAAGTTTGTTCAAATGAATGACCTTGACCTATATTCAAGGTCAAATAGCCTGAATTCTTTAAACAATGATTTCTCGTTAGCAAGGAGACCCGATATTAGGCCAGTTGTGTACTGGAATGAAGAACTAGAAAATTTATTGACAGGAAGAAAGTTAGCCTCACTGATATTTGAATAAAGTGGTTATCAGCATAGTATCTGCAGAAATAACCTAAATCAACTTCAAAGTTGCTGTAGTGCCAGGTGAGCGAAACAGGCCCATTGGGCCTCTTGTTGTAAATATATTCTGATATTTTCTTTCATTCGACACATGATATTTGGCATTGAGGATCCTTACCCCTTAGTGTGCAAACTGTGTCCTGTCTGGTCTAACTGTCCCTGTGCATTTTGATATCATGTTTAACTCCCAACCCTGATCATTTTGACATCCAGTCTAATCACACTCCTGATTATTCAGACTGTTTAATCTTGGACATGATAATTCCTATATTTTGTCCTATCCGAAATAATGATGTTATCATTGTTCCCATAGAGAAATGATCAGTTACATTTAGTCCACACATGGTATGGCATATTTGGTTTCACTTTACTGATATATATGTTAATTGACACACATATAGTTACTTCATTAAATACACACTAAATTGAAGTGCAATTCAGGTGATTATCAATATTCTAAAAACTGTATTAATAAAGTGTAAGATATTACTGCTGTCAGAACTAACAATTGTAATTTCTCTGTAGTACATGAGGTGAAGATCAACAAGACTGTACATAAGTCATTGCCACACCCAGTCGTGAGCCAAGCCTCTATGACAGTCCTCAAGGTCTCCAATCCCAGCCCTGCTCCAACTCGTACCCTTGGCAACAACACTACCAGCAAAGTTCCCATGACTACCTCACCGGTCTCCATGCCGACCATTCAGACAACTGGTAGTGTGATCCAGCAGACACTGGCTGCAGCCGTACGCCCCCCAGTTACCCAGATTCTGGCCAGACAGCTGCTTCAGCGACAACAGAGTGGTACATCCCAAGGGGCAGTGCATGGTAAGGTCAAAGTGAAACTATAAACCACTGCTGTTTAGAGTGACATCTTTGTTGTTTGACATATACAAATACTATAGATATAACAGAAATGTATTGATTAAATTCTCTGAAACATAATCAAGTTTATAAGTAATTATAAAGTAGTTAAAATGTTACAATTAAATTTCATACATTCATATTCTAGTTGTATAATGTAAAAAAAAATTTATTACAGTATCTTCGACTGCGACCACAAGTGCTACTGGTGCTGGCAAGCTTCACCCGAATCAGATGAAATCCATTACCCATATGAGGGCACCACTGACTCTAGGTTCATTTGGAGGTCCTGCTAATGCTGCCCAGCTAGCTGCCCTGAACAAACTGGCTGGAACAGCAGCATTGTCCATACCCATGTCCAGTGCTTCAGCCAACCTTACGCCCCTTACTAAGGCTTTGAACCAACCCATATTGATGTCTCCCAGCTTACAACTCACCACCCCGATGGTGACATCAGTAACAACAGCCTCATCCCAGATCTCCTCTGCTACAACTACTGCATCAGCATCACTCATGTCACTGGCGGCCATGCAGAATGGTTTGGCAACTTCAGTAGTGTCGCCAGTCACACAATCCACGGTCAATGCTGCTGCTATTAACAGCATTCGCCCAACCATTATTGGAGCAGGACCACACCATGCAATCATGACTGCGCCGCTGGCGGCGTTGATGCCACAGACAGTGCCAAGGACCACTATTAGTGGCCTGTCGGGTATAAGCAACATGGTGGGCCACACATCCATGCAGCAACTCATATCATTGGCTCAGATGGGTCAGGCTGGTGGAGCACATCTCGTGTCACCAATGGTGATGTCGCCAAGTGTCCAGCTAGCTGCAGCCAACTCGGGGCTGTCACAGTCGCAGATCAGTATGTTAGCTTCACAACCACTGCTACAACAAATTCCCATCTTCTCACCAGGCCTGCTCAAAGGGGGACAGATGATTGGTCAGCCTGTTGTCAAGCCCTTCGTAGTCGTCACGGTACCAAGTGTTGTGGCCACTACTTCGGCCCCCAGTATTCCGACAACTACTGGCTCTTAGGGAGATACTTACTTTGTATATAGAGGTGATATTTCAGCAATATTTGTAAGATGTTCTGCTTCACTTATAAAGTTTAAAGTACTTGGAACAATAAATAAAGTATTGTTACTTTTTTGAAGAAGTTACTTATGGAATTCTATTGACAAATCCTGTAGCTAAAATGAGATTTTTATGATCCTTCTTTGAAAGTGCTTTGTAGTGCTTCATTTGTGATAAAAAGAATCTCAGGCTTGTGTCTTTTAATTCTATTTCTTTGTTTTGTATGGTGGGCCTCCTGTTAATATGCAGGATGAATGAACTTTTTTGTTGTCTATTTTGTCCTTTGTTTTACAATGACAAGTACATTACTGAAATCCCACATTTGATATAATAACACCAGAACCAGTGCAATCCTGAACATCCTGAATATTGCTGAAATATCAGACTCGTTTATCGTCTGTGATGACTACTTATTCCCTTAGTAGTGCGTGAACTGGTGGATTTACCAGTTGACAGTGTTTTAATCAAGTGCTGTATTTAAGTGACAAATGTCCAGTGTATACTCATTGTTAATCTATGTATATAGATATATTCCTGTAGAACGTTTCATTGGATGTTAGCTGTTATGTGATAGGGTGACTTATATGTTTACTGTGCATTCAAGTGAGTGTAGTAAGGTTGTTAGATTGTTAGTGAGTGTGTGATTTGTAATATTGTAGCTGAGGATACCAACTAGGGTATATAACAGTACAGGATGGTCAGAATGAATAGGGAAGATACATTCCTCTAAAGGACCAGGCTGACAGAACACAGGCAATAGTCAGTGAGACAAAACCTAGCTATAGGTGGAGTCATGTAGGTGGTAAACCAGTAACTAACTAAAGCCGACAGAACACAGGCAATAGTCAGTGAGACAAAACCTAGCTATAGGTGGAGTGATGTTGGTGGTAAATTTAAAACCAGTAACTAACTAAAGCCGACAGAACACAGGCAATAGGCAGTGAAATAAAACCTAGCTGTAGGTGGAGTCATGTAGGTGGTAAACCAGTAACTAACTAAAGCCGACAGAACATGGGCAATAGTCAGTGAGACAAAACCTAGCTATAGGTGGAGTGATGTTGGTGGTAAATTTAAAACCAGTAACTAACTAAAGCCGACAGAACACAGGCAATAGTCAGTGAAATAAAACCTAGCTGTAGGTGGAGTCATGTAGGTGGTAAACCAGTAACAAAAGCCGACAGAACACGGGCAGTAGTCAGTGAGACGAAAATCTTAATCCCTTGAAGGGCTTCTAAGCTTTTATCATGGCACAGCATGGGTGCTCGATCTGTAAACTTTTTATTCTGGAATGCTATAATCCCAAAAAGCTAAAGTACTTTTGGCCTCATATATGTTGTTTAGTATTTTCTGGCTTGGAGAATTCTCCATTATAACTTAAGAGTTTGGCCACATTACAACAGAGAGATATGACTAAATATTTCTTAGCTTTGAAAATTCAACCATTCTGGTACAGATGAACTAATTTTAATGTAATTCCTAGCCTAATTTTGGGAAATAAGGATGAGCTAAACTCAACTTAACCTAATTTTCCAGGGGTCCCTGTGACATCTTGTTTTGAAGTAAAGTTAGGGGAGATTGTTAATGAGTGTAATTGTTTTATGTTTACTTGTATTTTTTTATTGTGAAAAGTGCATGTATTTGTTAGAGTAAGGATATGTGCTATATGGTATGTATACTCACCTCTTATAGAGGTCATTCTGGTTGATCATCTCTTTGATTTTCCAAAGAAGACACACTTATTAACTCAAAATGTTGACATGGCCAGTGTTTGGATGAATATACATGTATACAGTTTTCTGACTTAAACACCTTAGTTTTTGCAAGTCACTGACTTCAAAGTGTTGTTACCAAATGTACATCAATTTTTTTAAAAAAAAAAATTTCTTCTGAATAATACAACACAGAAAAAATTTCAAAAAACTTGCCTAAATATAAAAAGTCTTAAGCCTACAAACTTTGAAATGTCCAAAGGGAGGCCAGTCTTTGAATCTTTTTAAGAATTATTTTTCCAACAGTGGTTGTGAGCTTCCATTTTCAAACCAGGCACACTTTAAAAATTGTGGCTTAAAATCAGTTGACTGGACCAAATATGATATCATATATACTGTTCTGTTACTGTTTTTGTTGAGATTATTAAGATTGTTTTTAATTTTAATTTAGATGTTATAATTATAGGCAGTATATCTGAGATATGATTCTTGAGATCACAGAACGTTGGGCTTGACCTGTTAAGGGAAGGCTTGTAGATCTATTATATCAGTTATTGTTAGGAGAGTGTGAAATATTACAGTTTATTTTGTGAATATACTTCCATCAAAACCTGGTGTATATGAGTTGATGGAAACAATTTATATGATACCGGTGAAAAAAAGGTGGGTTTTGAATATAGACAACAGAATGGTCATGTTCTTCACTACACAACTTTCTGTAATGGATAGCAGGTGGACTTGATGGAGTCCTATATATGTTAATAATATACAAATGTTGGATGCTGAAACTGAAACCATCTTAAAGATGCTACATCACCAACAGCTTCTCACAAAAAAATATTAAATGGGGATTTATCAAAAACTAATAAAATTTAAATGCTGTAGAATTACATTTAAGTAACATTGCCAGATAATAGTAAAAAAAAAACAACAGTGCCCCGATAATGATTGTGAGTAAAACCAATAAAACTAGAAGCTCAAACTTTTAAAGGGTAGTAATTGTATAAAGTATGTATTATTTACAAAACAATATACTGGTACAACAGCCTATACTTGTTTTCAATCAATGATGGTAACTCTTTGTCAGAGATGTAGCAGCATTAACGCATGAAACATGGGCATGGCACAGATCCACAAAAAAAAAATGCATGTCCTTGTGCAGGAGATATCGGTGAATTAAATTATGTAACGAGGAATATATCTGTTTAACCTCGTCGTACACATGTTACTTCTCCAATTCATTGTAGTCAATGTAATTTATTAATTTATTAAATTGTTTTATCTCTGTAATTAACAGTACATAAATTGTCAAAGAAAAAAGCTTTTTTTATTAGATATCATTTCATGTTTGACATGATATATGAGAAATATATGATTAATTACCAAAGATGATTTGTTTTGTAAATTTTGTCTTTGTGAATAAATTTTCCCTCTTTATCTCATGTAGTGTTTTAAATATGTTACCATAATTTCAATGTATTATTATAATAATACATTAGATTGTGTCTTACACAAACTTAATCAAAAGGTGAAAAGAAACAAGTCCATTTTACAAAATCATTATCTTACTGTTAATGTTACTTTATGGCATACATGTAAATGGTTACGTGTTGGTTGGTAGATAATCGGCCAGTGGCATGCACAGATTAAAAGGTCTACCAATTTGTTAAAGACTTTAATAAACAGGGAAGGAGCCTCCGGGGGAGGGGGTCCTGACATCACATGCTGGGATGAAGGGGAATATCAAGTCTGCCTAATTGAGTGAGCGACCTTGACCTACTTTCAGGGTCACAGGGTCAAATGAGTTCAATTTGAAAAATAACCAAGAGGCTCGGAGACATAAGAATGGGCCATCAGCAGGCTTATATTGAGGGCGACCATGCTTGTCAAAATGATTGATGTTGACCTTGAGTGTGCTAGCTCTCAATTATTTGTTCCCTGAATATAAAATTCCAGGGTTGTGATATTGGTCTTGTTATTTTCAAATGGTGATTTTTTTTCACTGTTTTTGAGGGAAGAAAAATTCAATTTGAAAAAAAATAACCAAGAGGCCCAAAGACATAAAAATGGGCCATCAGCAGGCTTATATTGAGAGCGACCATGCTTGTCAAAATGATTGTTGACCTTGAGTGTGCTAGCTCTCAATTATATGTTCCCTGAATATCAAATTCCAGGGTTGAGATATTGGTCGTTATTTTCAAATGGTGATTTTTCACTGTTTTTGAGGAAAGAAAAATTCAAAATAAAGATACAAAAAATGCATCTTAAAAATAAAACATTGGGTTCTGTGAAAAACTAACCCTTCAACATTTCCTACTATAGTACCAGATATATTGGTAGGAAGGAAGACCTGGTTATTACATTCCAGAAATGTACTCCCATTCAAAATCTGGCAGTTATGGCAGGAATATCTTGCAAACAAAGTGATCCCCACACATAATTAAAATACAAAGTCCAATTTAATAGTACCAGTCGGTGAATTATAAAGAACAAAATAGTTATGAAAATTTAAAAGTGAATTTATTCATACTGATTAAAAAATCTTCAGGATATTTTATCAATATAAATATATTTTAACATAATTTACATGAAAACAACTATTCAATACCTTTCCAGCAGGAAAATGCAGTCTCTTCATGTTTTTCACTAAACCATTACTGATATGGAAATTTGATGAAAAGATAAAACTATATCCTTAAACACATCCAAGCATAACTTCAAAAAAAAAAAAAAAAAAAAATTCTGTGACACCATAACTACAATAGAACACACAGTTAAAAACTCTATCCACAAAGCTTTAATAAATAGGAGATCCCATGGAGGATCTTTGCTGCGCCAAACACTGAATTATCTTTATTGGGTCTACGTCAGACTGATCTCTCTCCTTTATTTTCCTCTTAATAATCTGATAACAAGAACAACATGAAGTTTTAGGAATATCCTTCCAATACTTTTCTAGAAATACCAATAACAATCTTCAATGCTCAAAATCCAAGATGGTTGTCTGTCAGCGATTTCATTTTTCTGATCAAAAATTGAAATTTAATAGGCAGAACTAGGGACCAAGGGAAACCTACACATGAAGTTTGAGGAATATCCCTCCAGTACATTTCAAAAATAAGCAATAACAAGGATTGTTTATGGACCATGGACGCAGGGAGATTTCAATAGGCTATCATCTGATGATGATGGGCTAAAAAAGAAAATTTGCATAGTAGCATTTAATCATTTGAATGCATTTACAATGCTTCACAGAATTATCAGTTCACCCTTGATTAATGACAAGCGTTTAATCATAAATGTATTTACAATGCTTCACAGAATCATCAGTTCACCCTTGATTAATGACAATGTCTGGATTCAAATGAAAGTTTTTGTATTTCAACAAATTCCTTTATTTCACCTGGTAAGCCCCACCTCCACTTGAACTGTCCCGAGGGGTTGCCAATGCTCCATTTATACAACACTCATACAATAGCCCAGCACTGCTCACAATAACATTTTGTTTAATCCACTGTATTGGGTCCCTTTCCACTCACCACAAGATTGAAGACTTAATACCCTGAATTCTTGATATGTATCCTATTTCTCTGCCTTGATTGGATAGGTATATATCATAATTCTCTTGTGTTTGAAGAAATGAGTTCCATTCACTGAAGGATGCCTTTGTTTATACTACATTCCTTTCATCAAAGGATGCCTTCAAAATTGGGCTCCAACCCCTTCAACCTCAAGTTCTCAACCAAGGAAAACACATTTAAAGGTTCAAATCTATTTCCCTTGTTGAACTCCACCCTCTATCTCCACACCTTCTGTTTATACAACTTTAAAGTCTCCATTACTCCATTCACAAGACCACATTTGGTTAAAGTACACTCAGCCATTCTTGGGAAATAGCATTTTCAAGGAAAATTATTCATGGAAAAGGTATCGTAACATGAGCTTGCTGATCTTTTAGACCAGGTGAGTTAATAATAGTTAATAAATATGAAGAAGGAACGAGGAAGGCAACTTCTAACCTGATGTATGGAAAACACAGGACATTATTCATACAAAACAGTGCTCGTGTAGCTTTAGTTTAACCTCTTTTTCACAACCGAATATTTAAGCAGACAAAAAAAAAACACTCCAATGACCAATCTGTAACACTACCAGTAGCTACTATTGTAGATAATGTATGTTCCAAGTAGGGCAAATCTGTTGTAGATTATTTGTCTGTCCCAACTTGATATATAAACCCTGATCTTTGTGTAGAATTCATCAGGACAGGAATGTGAAGACAAGGTATCACTTTGGTAATAATCCCATTTTGGACTGGAAGAACAAGCCGTCTCCCCTTGTAGATTGCTGGAAAAATTAAAGTTTTGTGTTTTAAAGGCAGCTTTCGTCAGTACATGTAAGGCATGAAGACTTTCCAGTAGGATTTCAGAAACATCAGACAACTTATATTTATTTTATACTGTAAAATGTCCAGTAAAACCTTGTCATACTGTCACTGTCCAGTAAAACCTTGTCATACTGTCACTGTCCAGTAAAACCTTGTCATACTGTCACTGTCCAGTAAAACCTTGTCATACTGTCACTGTACAGTAAAACCTTGTCATACTGTCACTGTCCAGTAAAACCTTGTCATACTGTCACTGTCCAGTAAAACCTTGTCATACTGTCACTGTCCAGTAAAATCTTGTCATACTGTCACTGTCCAGTAAAACCTTGTCATACTGTCCAGTAAAACCTTGTCATACTGTTACTGTCCAGTAAAACCATGTCATACTGTCACTGTCCAGTAAAACCTTGTCATACTGTCACTGTCCAGTAAAACCTTGTCACACTGTCACTGTCCAGTAAAACCTTGTCACACTGTCACAGTCCAGTAAAACCTTGTCATACTGTCACTGTCCAGTAAAACCTTGTCATACTGTCACTGTCCAGTAAAACCTCGTCATACTGTCACTGTACAGTAAAACCTCGTCATACTGTCACTGTCCAGTAAAACCTCGTCATACTGTCACTGTCCAGTAAAACCTTGTCATACTGTCACTGTCCAGTAAAACCTTGTCATACTGTCACTGTCCAGTAAAACCTTGTCATACTGTCACTGTACAGTAAAACCTTGTCATACTGTCACTGTCCAGTAAAACCCCGTCATATTGTCACTGTCCTGTTAAACCTCGTCATACTGTCACTGTCCAGTAAAACCTTGTCATACTGTCACTGTCCAGTAAAACCTTGTCATACTGTCACTGTCCAGTAAAACCTTGTCATACTGTCACTGTCCATTAAAACCTTGTCATACTGTCACTGTCCAGTAAAACCTTGTCATACTGTCACTGTCCAGTAAAACCTTGTCATACTGTCACTGTCCAGTAAAACCTTGTCATACTGTCACTGTCCAGTAAAACCTCGTCATACTGTCACTGTACAGTAAAACCTCGTCATACTGTCACTGTCCAGTAAAACCTTGTCATATTGTCACTGTCCAGTAAAACCTTGTCATACTGTCACTGTCCTGTTAAACCTTGTCATACTGTCACTGTCCAGTAAAACCTCGTCATACTGTCACTGTCCAGTAAAACCTCGTCATACTGTCACTGTACAGTAAAACCTTTTCATACTGTCACTGTCCAGTAAAACCTTGTCATACTGTCACTGTCCAGTAAAACCTTGTCATACTGTCACTGTCCTGTTAAACCTTGTCATACTGTCACCGTCCAGTAAAACCTTGTCATACGGTCACTGTCCAGTTAAATCTTGTCATACTGTCACTGTACAGTAAAACCTTGTCATACTGTCACTGTCCAGTAAAACCTTGTCATACTGTCACTGTCCAGTAAAACCTTGTCATACTGTCACTGTACAGTAAAACCTTGTCATACTGTCACTGTCCAGTAAAACCTTGTCATACTGTCCAGTAAAACCTTGTCATACTGTCATTGTCCAGTAAAACCTCGTCATACTGTCACTGTCCAGTAAAACCTCGTCATACTGTCACTGTCCAGTAAAACCTCGTCATACTGTCACTGTCCAGTAAAACCTCGTCATACTGTCACTGTCCAGTAAAACCTCGTCATACTGTCACTGTCCAGTAAAACCTTGTCATACTGTCCAGTAAAACCTCGTCATACTGTCACTGTCCAGTAGAACCTCGTCATACTGTCACTGTCCAGTAAAACCTTGTCATATCCAGTAAGCAAGAAAATCTTCCTAAATTGTCAGTCCTTGTATCAGTGCCACATACCTGGTTAATTTCTTTATGTCGCTCCCTGCTGACAATTTCCTCTATTACTTCACCATCACCTTTGATTAACCTGTAAAACATACAAAAATATTATGTTCCATGTCATAGATTTAATAAAAACTTCACATTACATACCAGGAGAAAGGAGAGCAGACTTTTGTACCTTGTAGGTAAATCTTTACCTGTCTCTGCCTGTCTCTGGATCATACACCCGACGGACAACACTTTGCTGCTTCTCCCACTCCTCCTTTGTCATTGGCTTCAGTACCCTCATATTTGGTGATGGTCCTGTGGGCATTTAATTTATTCAAGAACAATGTTAAAATATTACAAACACCTGATATATATTAGTTAAAAAACAGTTTCATACCAGGCATATTTAATTTGATGTGACTACAAACTAATCTGTCTCCTCATTAAACTGAAGTTAAAGTCCACCCACCAGAAGAAAGGAGAACACAATTTTGCCCCACCACTTTACCTCATACATGGAATCCCTTTTGCAAAAGAAAACAATACAGTACCTGATTGTGTTTTTCCTTCCTCTTTGTGTTTACTAATACCTAGATTACTTGTTGAAGCTCCTTGGATTTCATTATTAGATTTTTCTTGTATTTTCTTTGCTTCTTTAATTTTTTTCTTTGCTTTCTTTTTCTTTTTTTTCTTCTTCTTCTTTTCTTTCTTCCTTTTCTTTCTATCTTGTGATGATGAATCTGAGGAACTCTCCCTACAAAAGCATTTTCTCTCTAAATGTTTTATTCAATAACCTGCCATATTATCTTTACAACAAGTACAGTATATATATTACATTGGTAGTTTAATTAATTTGTATACAATATACTAGTACTACAAAAAAGCATTTCACCATCTGTTGAGGTTGATAACAATCATAAAGTAGATCAAGATTTATCAGAAATAGCTTGTGCAATTGGTTGAAATTCATAATCATTTTTTAAAAGTAGGTCAAAATTCATGTCAAAGTCAACAGGTACAAAAAAAGTAGTACCAATGGAAATGTCTTCTCACAAGGAACATGCATAGGATATGAAAAGTATGAAAGCTCTATCTTGTACGGTAAATATACTGCAGCCAATTTATTTGAAGTTTTTGAAAAGTAGGTCAAAGGTCACAGTCAAGGTCAGCAGTTCTGCAGGTTACAAGTGTAGTACCATGATTTTGTGACAAGGAACACATACACTGTATGTCAAATATGAAAGCCATATCTATTGCAGTTTTTATTCTGTAGCCACAGTTAAAACTTTTGAAAAGTAGGTCAATTTTAACCGTCAAGATGAGCAGGTCAATGAACATTGTTGGCCATGTAGCTCAAAATGTTAGAATGTCTGTCTAGAGTTTGAGGTCTCAAGTTTGAGTCACGACCTGGTGTTGAATTTGTCTGCCTCTGTTTTATTATTAATGACACCTAGCTATAAGTACCTATGGAAGGTGGAGTAGGATGTCATGTGCGTCTTCAGGGACAAGACTAAATTGTTGAAGGAGAGATGAATGTAGTAGAACTGGACTGGGTTAATCTGGTGGTCACTACTGACCACTGTCCTCGCAGAAAAGGATTTGACACTTTTGACTACATGGAAAAGCCGAGTCAAAAGAGTTGAATGCATTTACGTTACAACCATAGAATCTAGATTGTGGTCTTGTATATCAAATTGTAAATGCAACGTCAGTCTAGAGTTCGGAATTCCCGTTTTCAAGTCCCTGTCTGGTCGTTGCACTTTTCCTCTCCTGTACAATAAGCTAGGGAGCTTCGAGGGTCCCTTCTAGACACCAACAATTATGATACTAGTGTAGTATATTTCGTTATTCTATTGTATTTAGTTAGAAATGTTATAGTTAGTAGTTTTAGTTGTTCATGTTTGTGTTGACCATGAGTAATTAGATGGGGTGCCTTATTTGCCCTACATTGCCCGACTTAATTATGAACATGCTGACCGTGAGATTTTAGGCAACGTAATACACCGGTCATTCACTGATAACGTTTAATTACCTTGATCCGTGGCTACTGGTCTACATTTGACACTGTTTGGGATTTATTGTCCCATGGCTTTGGGAGATCACTCTGGGGGTTCTTTATAGGTCCTCTGTCTATATTACCTATGGTCATCATATACTCATCCCTAATTACCATCTAAATGTTTACGTGTATATATATATGTGTATCCACATATCTAGGTCAACAGACCGCCTGCTCCGACAGGATTTAGTCAACTTATGTCATAAGGTCAGTTCAGGACACGTTTGCCCCATCGGGCAATCGTTGCCCGACAGACTTTAGTATATAGGAAGAGTGAGAGAGAGCTCGGGGAGTTCGAATTCGAGGTGCCTAGGTGTTCCTATGTTGGATTGTGCTGGATATGTTTGAGAGGGATTTACCTCAAACTGTGTAATAGTTATACTAGAACAAATATTCATACCCTGCCTACACTGCTCTCTGACGACGACTGTCTGTCAGAAATTGTCCGCCCGTCGTCCAGAGCTACGCTATCGCAGCTATTTGTCCCTGATTCTGAATACAAGAGTCTGAAACCGGGACTCCGGGAGACGGTGTTGTTTTGTGATGTTCTCAACGGCCCACGTATACTAAATTATTCAAAACTCGGACATTGTAGCGAGTGCCCGACGCTACCACTGAGGGCTTTGCCGAGTGACTTCGGAACTGTAACACGGTTGTTGAGTTCGCCGAGCGTTTTCGCGCTACACTATATGCCTAGGACCTACTAGAAAAATACCACTACCTTTTGCGACTTGCTTTTTCCTTTTTCAATTTTCTCTTCTTTCGACGAGTTCTGCTATCATCACTAGATGAAGATGAATCTGTATTTGAAGTGTCGGACGACGAACTGGAAGATTCTGAACTGTCATATCTCGATTTGCCCGATTTGTGTCTTTTTTTACCTGACGTTGAACGTTTTCTGTGTTTTCTTGGAGGGGAACTTGAGTGATATCTTGAGCGCTTTTTCATCAAATCCATTATTTTTATTCATCAAAACAGCATTTAACGAAGCAAAACTGAAAATAATGAACGCTACCGGGTATTGCCACAGTTCCCTATGGGCGCAGACATCTTGGTTTATAAAATACGGTAATAAAAACGGAACGCAAATGCAAACCCTATTTTTGTCGTGATTAAAATTAATTTTATGGGTAGAAAGTTTTCTCATTTATCTTTATCTCCCGTATATTATCTCTATATCAAATATTGTTGCAAAAGATGACCGAAATTATAACTGCGTTTCGTATGCTTATTTTCAAATGATCTTATTTTTATACATACTTTGTATCGAAGAGAAACTCTACAGCGTCAATATGGCGGCCGTGTTGCCAAAACATTCATTTCAGCGAACGTAAAAATGATAATAAGTTGAAAATGATGGAGATAGACACTTTTCCAGCGTATGCTGCCTTTCAAAAGCAATTAAGAACTCTTTGCTTAAAGGAATTTCCCTGTGGAGCTGGAAATTGGGTAATAATGCACTTATTTTTACTCTGAGAACAGGCAGTTTCATACTGGAGAATCAGCACAGAATGCCATGTCCCCCTAATGTCACGGCGGCGCTTTCCCAATTTTCACGGTTAATGAAAAATGGTCAAAGAATGATGAGTGTTTTTTGTTAAGTCATTTGTAAACAAATGATTAAGCTGTATTCAACAGTTACTTATGGTTTCTTCAATGATACTATCATTTATATTTACTTTGTCTTTCAGTTAAATACTATGCATATGTAATGAAACTGGACTGGTTCGATCATCGACGACCAGATAGCTCAGTTGGTAGAGTGTCCATCTAGAGTTCGGTGTGTTCCCATGTTAAAACACAAGTCTAGCCGCTACATTTTCTCTTTCTCCTGTTACAAAATTGGCAAGCTTGCAAACCGTTGTTTAAAGCATTATAAGTATGTTTAGCAAGGGGATACCCAAATTTAAGGAATTTGGGTTGATCACTTGGGAAAAGGAGAGAGAAATGTAGCAGAACTGGACAAGGTCGATCATTGGTGACCAGGTAGCTCGGTTGGTAGAGTGTCTGTCTGTAGAGTTCAGAGGGTCCCAAGTTTGAACCCCAGTCTGGCCGCTATATTTTTTATCTTTCTCCTGGTACACTAACAACAATGACACCAGAGTACTACAGTATATGTAACTACGAGGTTCACCATTGTAAACTGAATTTTCATATTCAAAACATAAAAAGTTAGGCATCTCTTTTAATTGCGATGACCAAATAAATAAATTTGTATGCCTTAAATTGGTGTTGTTCCCTCATGTGGTAATTATAACTGTGTATGTCTCATTTTCCATTGTTGGGAGCACCACTGTCAAACTTTCCATTTACCAGTAAGCATGTTGCTGTATTATTACTGGACGGCTTCTGAGTTTGAGTTCATGTTGTACATGTTAAATAATGATGCTATACAATGTGTAGTGCATGACTGTACCAAATTCCTGATGTAAGGAAGTGTGACATTGATTTTTATGTAAAGTAATAATGTCCCAGAACACTTATTACAGTCTAGTGAAATGGCAAACTACTCTCCTAGCCTTGTCTGAGCTCAATCCCCGCACATTAAGCATGCTCTGCTAACACTCAAATTTACCCAGTCAGTACAATTGCATAGTCTATATATAGTAAACTCTATGCTCAGTCATTCCTAATATTTAGCATAAACATCAAGTACATGTTGAAACATAGCTTGTGTAAAAGGCCTTGTAGAACAAGTTAAAGATTGGTATGGTAAATCTAAAAGGTTTTAGAACAAACTACATAAATTAGGATGATCTATTATAGTATTCTATATCTTTATAAGTGCTTTTTGTTTTTCAGAGGGAAACAAAAGCAAAAAGTATTCAGCAGCTAAAAGCGAGTGAAAATGTGGATTCCAAGTATTCTATCACTCTGAAAGGTATTTTTTACTCTGCACTTTATTATCTTAACATTAAAGAGACAATGTGATGATGAATGTAAATATAAAATCTCCTACACAAAGCAAATAGGTGCTGTAGATCATGAGTTGGCATGGTGGCCCATTCAGTGTAGGACACATAAAGTTGTCTTCCTTCATCATTTGTGTTACTATGTTATATATCTAAATATTAACACAATGTGTCATATACACTATGTGTTGTTGATCCAAAGGTTTAAAGATTTAAATTACCTGTTGTAATTGTTTTGTTTTGAATTCAAATACTTAATGGGATATATTCTCCTTCCAGATTTTAGGTTACATTTTGAAGCAGCATTTTGGTCGTTAATCATGCTATCTTCCACAAATTTATATTTTGCCACTAAGAGGCCTCTATTGTAAAAAAAATTCCAAGATGATTTTTGGGACTATTTTAGAAAACTATTCCCATCATGATGTTAGAAATTACACATTTATCAAATTGTATGTATGAGACAGTGTAATGAGAATAATATGCTGTAATAAATTTAAATGCATAAAAATGAAATGTATTGTTAAATTTACAGATTATGGTGCTCAGAATGAGAAAACTGAGACCCTTGAGGAATATGTTGGCTCAAAATACTCGCCATGGCACCTGGACTACAGCTGGAGTTCTGAGGCTAAAGGGTTACGAGAAATAGCTGTTAAATCCCCATGGCTTCTAGATGACAGCTTCATCATGAATCATTTTCAGACATTAAGAATTGTAGATAAAGGTGTGACAGAAGTTGATGGTGATTTACTACGCTTCAGGAATTTAAACGAGCTCACACTAAGTGCTAACCATCTTGTTACTGTCAACTCTAAAAACCTGCCACCTAACCTTAAGGTAACAGCTGGTTTTCATTGGCTAACATCTAATCATGTACATGAATATAAACAGTTCCTTATGTACAAACTTTTCAGATAATTATTTTATTAAACTTTAAGGAAAAGAACAAAAATTTCTAGCCAATTTTGCTGAGGGGGTGTCTAAGAAGAAACTATCAATTCATAATTTCTCATTTGTCATAAGTTCAATTACAACAGGATAACAACAGAATTTGAAATAAATACCAGATTACATACGTGTACATGTATTTTATATGTTTGGTCATATCTGTGACGTGTGACCATATATGAACCTTTCCACTGCTAGGTATTGGAGTTATGTGCGAACAAGATCAGCGATTTGTCTGCTCTGTGTGTGCGACCACCTCAGTCAATGATACATTTAGGCCTAGGCTTCAATAAAATATCCTTCATGGGAGACTACCTCACAGGGGATTACTGGTAAGTCAACTAGGCTTCAATAAAATATCCTTCATGGGAGACTACCTCACAGGGGATTACTGGTAAGTCAACTAGGCTTCAATAAAATATCCTTCATGGGAGACTACCTCACAGGTGATTACTGGTAAGTCAACTAGGCTTCAATAAAATATCCTTCATGGGAGACTACCTCACAGGGGATTACTGGTAAGTCAACTAGGCTTCAATAAAATATCCTTCATGGGACACTACCTCACAGGGGATTACTGGTAAGTCAACTAGGCTTCAACAAAATATCCTTCATGGGACATTACCTCACAGGGGATTACTGGTAAGTCAACTAGGCTTCAATAAAATATCCTTCATGGGACATTACCTCACAGGGGATTACTGGTAGGTCAACTAGGCTTCAACAAAATATCCTTCATGGGAGACTACCCCACAGGTGATTATTGGTAAGTCAACTAGGCTTCAACAAAATATCCTTCACTGGAGACTACCTCACAGGGGATTACAGGTAAGTCAACTAGGCTTCAACAAAATATCCTTCATGGGACACTACCTCACAGGGGATTACTGGTAAGTCAACTAGGCTTCAATAAAATATCCTTCATGGGAGACAACCTGACAGGGGATTACTGGTAAGTCAACTAGGCTTCAATAAAATATCCTTCATGGGACACTACCTCACAGGGGATTACTGGTAAGTCAACTAGGCTTCAACAAAATATCCTTCATGGGACACTACCTCACAAGGGATTACTGGTAATTTAAGTCAACTAGGCTTCAATAAAATATCCTTCATGGGAGACAACCTGACAGGGGATTACTGGTAAGTCAACTAGGCTTCAATAAAATATCCTTCATGGGACACTACCTCACAGGGGATTACTGGTAAGTCAACTAGGCTTCAATAAAATATCCTTCATGGGACACTACCTCACAGGGGATTACAGGTAAGTCAACTAGGCTTCAATAAAATATCCTTCATGGGAGACTACCTCACAGGGGATTACAGGTAAGTCAACTAGGCTTCAATAAAATATCCTTCATGGGAGACTACCTCACAGGGGATTACAGGTAAGTCAACTAGGCTTCAACAAAATATCCTTCAAGGGAGACTACCTCACAGGGGATTACAGGTAAGTCAACTAGGCTTCAATAAAATATCCTTCATGGGAGACTACCTCACAGGGGATTACAGGTAAGTCAACTAGGCTTCAATAAAATATCCTTCATGGGAGACAACCTGACAGGGGATTACTGGTAATTTAAGTCAACTAGGCTTCAACAAAATATCCTTCATGGGACATTACCTCACAGGGGATTACAGGTAAGTCAACTAGGCTTCAATAAAATATCCTTCATGGGAGACTACCTCACAGGGGATTACAGGTAAGTCAACTAGGCTTCAATAAAATATCCTTCATGGGACATTACCTCACAGGGGATTACTGGTAAGTCAACTAGGCTTCAACAAAATATCCTTCACTGGAGACTGCCTCACAGGGGATTACTGGTGAGTCAACTAGGCTTCAATAAAATATCCTTCATGGGACACTACCTCACAGGGGATTACAGGTAAGTCAACTAGGCTTCAACAAAATATCCTTCACTGGAGACTACCTCACAGGGGATTACTGGTGAGTCAACTAGGGTTCAATAAAATATCCTTCATGGGACACTACCTCACAGGGGATTACTGGTGAGTCAACTAGGCTTCAACAAAAAGATCCTTCAAGGGAGACTACCTCACAGGGGATTACTGGTAAGTCAACTAGGTTTCAACAAAATATCCTTCACTGGAGACTGCCTCACAGGGGATTACTGGTAAGTCAACTAGGCTTCAATAAAATATCCTTCAAGGGAGACTACCTCACAGGGGATTACAGGTAAGTCAACTAGGCTTCAACAAAATATCCTTCATGGGAGACTACCTCACAGGGGATTACTGGTAAGTCAACTAGGCTTCAAAAAAATATCCTTCATGGGAGACTACCTCACAGGGGATTACTGGTAAGTCAACTAGGCTTCAACAAAAGATCCTTCAAGGGAGACAACCTGACAGAGGAGTACTAGTTAGTCAGCTGATGAGCTTCAACAAAATATCTTACATTTATAGAAAATGTCATACACTACCATGACATCATGTATTTTATATTTTGAATAAAAGATAAACAATGTTGAATAACAAGCAGCAATATGTCATGTGAAAATTTAACACTAGATTGGAAATTTATGACCGCAGATTTATTCCATATCATTAAATTTATTTTTTTAGTACTTTTTGTATTGACTATTTTTGCTGAATTTTGATTTTCACTTGATATGACACCTATATATATTTGTTGTATTTCAGGCCTCAGCTGTTGTCTCTAGACCTAAGCCACAATAATCTCACTGACCTTCTAGACGTAGTACGGAAACTAGGCACACTACCAAAGCTACGGAACCTCATACTGCAGGGTAACCCACTGTCGGTAAGTATATTATTTACAGGGTACTACATTGTAAGTGTATAGGCTATTGACAGGGTTACCCACTGTCGGTAAGTATATTATTTACAGGGTACTACATTGTAAGTGTATAGACTATTGACAGGGTAACCCACTGTCGGTAAGTATATTATTTACAGGGTACTACATTGTAAGTGTATAGACTATTGACAGGGTAACCCACTGTCGGTAAGTATATTATTTACAGGGTACTACATTGTAAGTGTATAGACTATTGACAGGGTTACCCACTGTCGGTAAGTATATTATTTACAGGGTACTACATTGTAAGTGTATAGACTATTGACAGGGTTACCCACTGTTGGTATTGTAAGTGTATAGACTATTGACAGGGTTACCCACTGTCGGTAAGTATATTATTTACAGGGTACTACATTGTAAGTGTATAGGCTATTGACAGGGTTACCCACTGTTGGTAAGTATATTATTTACAGGGTACTACATTGTAAGTGTATAGACTATTGACAGGGTTACCCACTGTTGGTATTGTAAGTGTATAGACTATTGACAGGGTTACCCACTGTCGGTAAGTATATTATTTACAGGGTACTACATTGTAAGTGTATAGACTATTGATAGGGTAACCCACTGTTGGGAAGTATATTATTTACAGGGTACTACATTGTAAGTGTATAGGCTATTGACAGGGTTACCCACTGTCGGTAAGTATATTATTTACAGGGTACTAAATTGTAAGTGTATAGGCTATTGACAGGGTTACCCACTGTTGGTAAGTATATTATTTACAGGGTACTACATTGTAAGTGTATAGGCTATTGACAGGGTTACCCACTAATTTTTTTTTCAGGATAAATTTGTCTAAATCTATTGTGGTTTTTAGCTCACCTGGACCGAAGGTCCGGTGAGCTTATGCCATGGCGCAGCGTCCGTCGTCCGTCCGTCCGTCGTCCGTCGTCCGTCGTCCGTCCGTCCGTCCGTCCGTCCGTCAACATTTGCTTCAAATCGCTACTAGTCATAAAGTTCTTATTGGATTTTGACCAAATTTGGCCAGAAACATCCTTGGCAGAATGGGAACAGATTTTGCATAAATGGTGGCTCTGACCCCCGAGGGGCCAAAGGGGCGGGGCCCAATAGGGGAAATAGAGGTAATTCCTTTAAATCGCTACTTGTCATAAAGTTATGAATGGATTTCAACCCAATTTGGTCAGAAACATCCTTGGGGGAAGGGGAAAAGATTTTGCATAAATGGTGATTCTGACCCCCGAGGGGCCAAAGGGGCGGGGCCAAATATGGGAAATAGAGGTAATTCCTCTAAATCTCTACTTGTCATAAAGTTATGAATGGATTTGAACCCAATTTGGTCAGAAACCTCCTTGGGGGAAGGGGAAAAGATTTTGCATAAATGGTGGCTCTGACTCCCGAGGGGCCAAAGGGGCGGGGCCCAATAGGGGAAATTAAGGTAATTCCTTTAAATCGCTACTTGTCATAAAGTTATGAATGGATTTCAACCCAATTTGGTCAGAAACATCCTTGGGGGAAGGGGAAGAGATTTTGCATAAATGGTGGCTCTGACCCCCGAGGGGCCAAAGGGGCGGGGCCCAATAGGGGAAATAGAGGCAATTCCTTTAAATCGCTACTAGTCATAAAGTTATGAATGGATTTGAACCCAATTTGGTCAGAAACCTCCTTGGGGGAAGGGGAAAAGATTTTGCATAAATGGTGGCTCTGACTCCCGAGGGGCCAAAGGGGCGGGGCCAGATATGGGAAATAGAGGTAATTCCTCTAAATCTCTACTAGTCATAAAGTTATGAATGGATTTGAACCCAATTTGGTCAGAAACATCCTTGGGGGGAGGGGGAAAAGATTTTGCATAAATGGTGGCTCTGACCCCCGAGGGGCCAAAGGGGCGGGGCCCAATAGGGGTAATAGAGGTAATTCCTTTAAATCACTACTAGTCATAAAGTTATGAATGGATTTGAACCCAATTTGGTCAGAAACATCCTTGGGGGAAGGGGAACAGATTTTGCATAAATGGTGATTCTGACCCCCGAGGGGCCAAAGGGGCGGGGCCAGATATGGGAAATAGAGGTAATTCCTCTAAATCTCTACTAGTCATAAAGTTATGAATGGATTTGAACCCAATTTGGTCAGAAACATCCTTGGGGGAAGGGGGAAAAGATTTTGCATAAATGGTGGCTCTGACCCCCGAGGGGCCAAAGGGGCGGGGCCCAATAGGGGAAATTAAGGTAATTCCTTTAAATCGCTACTTGTCATAAAGTTATGAATGGATTTGAACCCAAGTTGGTCAGAGATATCTTATCAGACCTTAGAGAGTCTGGACTTCATTAATCTTTAAAGCAGTTGGGATTCCCACACTATAACCATATATAGCATTGTTAGAATTTTACAAATAAAACAACTTGAATATGAACATTATTTCAACATTTGGTCTAATCCAACCAGGTGAGCGATACAGGCCCCATGGGCCTCTTGTTTCTAAACAGTTGATTGCTGGTTACCGCGGCTACACAATTGACAGCATGAGGAAACTGAGTGTTCTTGATGACATCATGATATCAGCAGACGAACGTCACCACTACAAAGGCCTGGCCAAGAGGAGAGGTAAACTTGAGCTCACTAAGATATAATATAATAAGATACTTTCTCCAATTAATTTCATGACCAATAAAAGGAACTGAATAAAGATCTCTATGTAGTGTTCTTTACTAAAGGAAACAGCTTATACTTGCATTTATTCAACAAAATCTTTGTGGAATGTAATATCATATGCTTCATATTTATTTAGTCTTTGTCAGACATTTGACAAAGTTTTGGTATTTGTGTGATAACAGTATTTGCATTAGTAGTGGTATTTATCTGTGTGACCATCATTGATCTGTCTGCTTGATTGGTATTCATATACAGTGTATATATACAGTAAATAAAGATGATCTGATTGTGGCTATTTAGGGTTCATGTTCAGATGACCTTTCAACCAACCAATTATAGCACAACTGGCTACTGCCTGAATCTACTTTCCCTCGGCAACCTCACCGTTTAATAGTCCCCTACCGGTGAAACAGGGGTAATATAGGTTTCCTCCCCGTCCATCCATCCTCCGTACACTCAGTTTTCTGGCTTTCTCAGCCATGCTTCAATGTATGTTGATGAAAGTTGGTATGTAACTTCAGTATGAGTTTCATGGTTTTTGGGTTAATGTCAAGGTCACTATTACTATTTTTAGCAGGGGCAATTAGGGGTTTATATGAGAGTCCCTAATGTCAACCAAATTAAGATGTTGTGTCCGGCGCCGACCACTCCATGTCTAAACTGACATATTTAGTGGACAAAGGATGCATATTTTTTTTATTTTTAGGTCACCCAAGACGAAGTCTCAGTTGACCTATTGCAATCATCTTTTGTCTGGCGTCATGCGTTGTGCATCGTAAACAATTTACTTTTTCAACTTCTTCTCAATTACCAACAGGCCCAGAGACCCAATATTAGGTTTGTAGCATGCTGGGATGAAGGGCTACCAAGTTGTTAAAATGGATGACCTTGATCTTCATTCAAGGTCACAGGGATCAAATATGCTAAAATCTTTAAATGACTTCTTCTTGATAACTAAAAGGCCCAGAGACCCAATATTAGGTATGTAGCATGCTTAGATGAAGAGCTATCCAGTTTGTTCAAATGGATAACATTGACCTTGATTCAAGGTCACAGGGACCAATTGTGCTTAAATATATTCATCAATCAGGTGACCGTTAAGGCTCATGGGCCTCTTGTTCATTATTGTAATGGATAGTGCCTTGGAAGGAAATGAAGAAACAAACATTTTCAATGCCATTTTGATAGCCTGTTCAGTTTGTGCACACTGCCAAACAAGCATATAAGAGACGCTTTTTGATTGGCTAAAAATATACCATTGTATGGTAAGTATTTAGGTAAGCTGAACATGACCCCTTACCGGCCACTGTCATATCGTCATTAGGTAGTGTATAATGATGATCTGTATTTTGTTAAGGTTGTTTGTATCTCTTTTATAAATATTGCTGTTTATCCTATTTATCTGTGTTAAATTAACGGTTGTACTTTTCCTGCCATTTTTATGTGTATTTGGCATGTTTTAGAGTACATTCTTGATGAAGCTAAGGTCACACTACAGGTCAGCTATATCAAAGGTCTGCCAGTCCCAGAAGAGGTCAAGGTCAGTATGTAAATAAGTCTAGAATACAGTAGATACAGTAGAAGATAACCAAAGTTATTAGACTCAGGGGAGGTCAAGATCAATAACAGTGTAGAATTATCAGGGTAGTACTAGAAAAGGTCAAGGTCAGTATACAGTGGGAGATAGTCAGGTAATTAGTCTTGAAAAGGTCAAGGTCAGTATACAGCAGGAGATCTTCAAGTGATTAGCCCTGAAAAAGGTCAAGGTAGTTTATTAGTCCTAAAAAGGTCAAGGTCAGTATACAGCAAGAGATCATCAGGTTATTAGTCCTAGAAAACGTCAAGGTCAGTATATAGCAGGAGATCATCAGGTTATTAGTCCTAGAAAACATCAAGGTCAGTATATAGCAGGAGATCATCAGGTTATTAGTCCAAGAAAAGGTCAAGGTCAGTATACAGTAGGAGATCATCAGGTTATTAGTCCTAGAAAAGGTCAAGGTCAGTATACAGCAGGAGATCATCAGGTTATTAGTCCAAGAAAAGGTCAAGGTCAGTATACAGCAGGAGATCATCAGGTTATTAGTCCTAGAAAAGGTCAAGGTCAGTTTACAGTAGGAGATCATCAGGTTATTAGTCCTAGAAAAGCTCAAATTTTCAATCAATATCATTGAAACTTAGTATGCTTTATCATCATGATATGTAGTTGTCTTTCCCTGAATGGTATTTTGATTTAGCTATCATTGACAGAGTTATTGCCCCTTACACATTTATCTCTGTAGATCCTCACCCTTGGTTTTCAACTAGTCTCTTTCAAACTTTGTAGACTTTTATCTTACTTAAAATAGTACTTATAGTGGTATTTGGATTAGACAATCATTCTTGCATTTCACTATTTGTATTCACTTGATGCAATAATGCATTTCTGTTGGTATAGGATGGACTTATATTGGTCCACCCCATGGTACTTGTGACAATGATAATATAGTTCTCTTAATGTATACATGCTTATCTATTTATATGTACCATATGCCTTAGTTAGTTTTGGGGTCTTAGTCTCGTACTTGTAATACCAGATAGGCTATTGTTTAGCACTCCATCCTTTGGTCTGTCCATCTATCTGTGTCACTTTGTGTGGAGCTTGTTTCAGACTCTTTCACTCATCATTGCTAAACTTTGTGTGTACCCTCTTGCTTATCTTTGGATGGTGCAGTTTCACATCAGCCCTCTAAGTCAACCCTACAAATCTGCTCTCTAAATCAGCCTTTCAAATCAGCCCTTCTAAATTAATCCCTCCAAATCAGTGCTCAAAATCAGCCCTCCAAATTAGCTCTTCCAAATCAGCCCTCCAAATCAGCCCTCAAAATTAGCTCTTCCAAATCAGCCCTCCAAATTAGCTCTTCCAAATCAGCCCTCCAAATTTGCTCTTCCAAATCAGCCCTCCAAATTTGCTCTTCCAAATCAGCCCTCCAAATTTGCTCTTTCAAATCAGCCCTCCAAATCAGCCCTCCAAATTTGCTCTTCCAATTCAGTCCTCCAAGTAAGCCCCGCCAAATCGGCCCCTCCAAATCGGCCTCTCCAAATCGGCCCCTCCAAATCGGCCCCTCCAAATCGGCCCCTCCAAATCAGCCCCTCCAAATCGGCCCTTCAAATCAGCCCTCCAAATCGGCCCTCAAAATCAGCCCCTCCAAATCAGCCCTCCAAATCAGCGATCTTGTCACACTTACATAATTATGGTGTATTCTATAAAGTTACCACCACTTGTTCAGGTATTCCATGTTCTCAAATTTAACATTGCCTTATGAAATTTTTTCTTGACAGAACCCTGAAGAACAGCCCGAGTTCCCAGTCATTGAGAGGAAATACTATGTGCAATTTATGTTTTTGCATGATACTGCAGGCAAGGGGGATGTCCTGGAGATTTCCCACGATGAAATTGTAGAGTTATCTCCCCTTCCTGGCGAGGAACAATCTGTCTATTCAGAAGAAGCGGTAAGTGGCTAGTCAGTAAGAATTCTGATACTGAACAGACACAACAGACATGGAATGTTTTATCGACCTTAGGCTGTAATAAAGATATTAAAATCATGAATAATATAATATAGAATTTTTAAGGCAAATTATGAAGTCAGATAGGTATCAAAATCCAGCCCAGTTTTTGATATTAATGTCATAAAATCAAACTGCTTTAACACTGAAAAACTCTTCACTGGTTAATTCCTATCCAGTTGAAGTGAAATAGTCATTGTGACACAAAATTCATGAAATTTATGAACAAAAACGTAAACATAGGTATACAATTTCAATGTCTCTATCTTAACTGTGTATGACATGACAATTTTATATCTACTTATTGTATACCTTGGATGACTTGATTTCCTAATTGTCCTATAAAACAACAAACTTTTAACCAGGCATGGAGAAGTCCTGATGCTGATAATTTTTTCTTCGATGAGGTTTGTTTGAAAAGTCTCTGTTGTGTCAATGTGGGTGAACCAGAAAACTAAAGGCTTTTTAATCCTGACAAGTAAATGTTGTATAGTTTTAGAATTTACAGAATGGGGCATGCAGACTGCTGTTGGGTGTTTTATTTGTCAGTTAAATATTAACAACAAGGAAAACCTGATTAACAAATTTGTGTGTTCTGGGTTACTTCTAATGCTTTAAAAGTAGTGGTACGAAAAGGAATCTTCCTTATGTGCAGATAGGTTTTAAATTAATAACTTATTTATTGTAAATACATTGTAACTATATTATTGTAATATTCATAAATTAAAAAAATAAATAATTAAAAATAGACCTCTATTTGAAAATCTATAAGCTCGAAATACCATTATTTTGAACTTTTTATTTTTCTGTTGGAGTCATTTATTTTGTTTTCTTATATATAATGATTAGTAAAAAATTCTGATAACAATATATATATAATTCAAATAAAAAATATCAGTAATATCCCCAATAACTGGGAGAAGGGACAAGTATATTAATCTGAGAAAATGTTGCTGTGTTTATAAGATTATTAATCTTAGAAACTGTTGGCGTGTTTATAAGATAATTAATCAGAGAAAATGTTGCCGTGTTTATAAGATTATTAATCTGAGAAACTGTTGGCGTGTTTATAAGATAATTAATCAGAGAAAATGTAGTCTAACTTTACACTAAAGACTCTGTATCAGTGTGCATAATGTCTTTTCTGGATTTTGGATTTTATTGTTTTTGATGAATTTGCTTTGTAGAAAAAAGCTCGCCAAAGGGTAAAACTTTCCCTTCATTGTTGAGTGTTTCATTTCCTCTGTGTGGTGTTTCATCATTTCCTATTTTAGAAAACAATAAACTTTCTTTGATTGATCATGATACATTTCTGATAAATGATTTTTTCAAACACTTAAAAAATGTTGTTTTGAACATTTTTCTGATTCATGTAATATTTAATATATAATTATGTTAAGAAAAAGGAACTTGGATACATCTATGATAAAAAAGCTATTGAGAAATCTTAAATGAAAAGTCACCTGGTATACCTATGATAACTTTGTTACAATGACCCATCACATCTGTGTACTCAAAATCACATTTTTTGTGGATTTGATTTCAGGGGAAAAAATTGGTAATCATCCTAATTCACTGTTTTAATTCTTTTGCACATATTTTTACACTTATTTTTTTTTTTTTTTGATTTTTTTTCTATTTTTAATTATCACATTTTCTAGTCAGCTTCTAACGCAATGTAGTTTTAATACCAATTCAAAGCAGATACATTTGTATATCAAGTATCTTTAAAGTGCTGCTTTTTTTTCTTTGAGAGAGAGCTTTATGCTGATACAATAAAAATTTGTAGAGTTATGAGGATGCCATTTATTTCCACCAGAGTTTGTAACGCAGTCCCCATACTTTTATAAATCATTTGTTTGTTATGCATGAATGAAAGTTAATAAACTCAATCCAGAAGATAATTGAATAGATATTCAGTAAAAATATCCACTATCCATCCATCCCTCCACTTCTTCCCTCATCCCATTTTTGTTCATATCTCAGCATGGCTAAAAAATAAACCCAACCTGTTTTTTTTCAGTTCAGAGTCAATATAATTGACTACCTGCTCATTTTCAGCACTGTTACAAATTTTAAACATTTTGTTGAACTCTGACCTTTGATCCTTGATGATGTAAACCTAGCTCCTGGTATCTAGGGTGACTCCTTCAATGTTAGAGGTTCAACATGGAGAGATACTTTTAACAGTTGCCTTGTCGCAGTCTACACAATACCGTGGAAAAATAGACAAATAAATTGGCCGACCAACGCCTTCTTATGTTATAGGAGTAATCTAGATATACTTTACACTGTACATCAGCTGTCTATCTGTTTATCTAGGGTACACTTTACACTGTACATTGGCTGTCTATCTGTTTATCTAGGGTACACTTTACACTGTACATCAGCTGTCTATCTGTTTATCTAGGGTACACTTTACACTGTACATCAGCTGTCTATCTGTTTATCTAGGGTACACTTTAAACTGTACATTAGCTGTCTATTTGTTTATCTAGGGTATACTTTACACTGTACATCAGCTGTCTGTCTGTTTATCTAGGATACACTTTACACTGTACATCAGCTGTCTATCTGTTTATCTAGGGTACACTTTACACTGTACATCAGCTGTTTATCTAGGGTACACTTTACACTGTACATCAGCTGTCTATCTGTTTATCTAGGGTACACTTTACACTGTACATCAGCTGTCTGACTGTTTATCTAGGGTATACTTTACACTACATCAGCTGTCTGTCTGTTTATCTAGGATACACTTTACACTGTACATCAGCTGTCTAT